>NC_088098.1:205148559-205451590 GCF_036370855.1 Dromaius novaehollandiae | reverse complement strand
TTGCATGCATACCAGACCTTCTTAAAATAAGTATGTGGACTTTTGCATGAGATTATATTAGAAGATATCTTCTCCATATTAAAACTTTTTGTTTTTGTCAAGCCAAAAATATATTAATAACTTAGCAAAACCAAGTAAACTACTTACAGTGTGGCAGGGTTTTTTGTTTGTTTGTTTTTTGACTTTTGCATATCTGAGGTGATACAAACACTTGATTTTTTTAGTCTCATGCTTTGTAAGATGCTCAAAAAGTGCTACTGCGGTGTAACATATGCAGTGTCATGTATTATTGCTTACATAAAGCTCAGCTCAGGGAATCTGGGAATAAAGTCATGGCTTCTCTGATGTCATAACATCCTTTTGATGTGTATGTGCACAGTTTCTCAACTCAAAAAGACTTGTGTAGTGTTTCCTCTATCTGTACTTGGGGGCTGCATGTTGGACTTTGGCCTGAAATAGCTTCAGGCTGAGAAAGACCGACTGTTACACGGTTTTGAGAGAGGGCATAATTGAAAACATAGAAAAGATCAGATAATGAGGGGGGTTAATTTATTAACAGGACCATTGGCACACAAAGAGATAATGAAAAAAAAAAAATGTGATGTATAGCCGAAATGACGGTAGTCTTGTTTTCCCCCTTGCATATCACAACTGACTGATTGCTAATGCCTAAGCATTTATTTGCCTTATCAATCACTTTGTGTGTGAGTCATTCACTGAGGGGCATAATCCTCTGTTTGTGGCTTCACGGTGCATCTCTGGAGGAAATTTGAATGTCATCAACTATGGATTGAGACATCACTGAAGGAATCGGGTAGGAGGAGGATGTTTGCACAGGGAGCAGATTAATCAACGACAGGAGAAAATATGCATCCTCCGAGTAGAATCATTTGGTTGAATTTGGATTAAATTCTTGCATACTTCCTGCAAAGTAGAAGCAAGGCAGTTAATACTTAGGCTGATTGATTAAGCCCTGCAATAAGCAAACCCCCTTTTCCTAGCAAATAAACAAGAAATGTTGAGCAAGTTAACAAGCATTCAGCACATGGAAGTACTAAAAATTAAACCCTTAAAAGGTTGTTTACCACCAGAACTTACTTGTTCAGAATTGCTGTCATCTTTGTAAGTTTTCATTAAACATCCATAAATTACTATCAAAATTCCTTCTCTGGCAATATTGCAAGATAGTTCTTCTGAAATAGCATGACTTCAGTTGTAAGGGTGATTAATAAAGCAGTGCAAAGGAATTTGCTAAGGATTTTTTCAAAGCTTACAGAAATAAGATAAAATGATAAAGAATGTGTGTGATTATATGGGATTAGTGTCTATAAAAGAGAATCAAGTATGTGAGAAAAGGGAACGAAACATAGTTGGCAGTTATTCTGCTTCAACAGAAAATTATTATACATATTCACACGTGTGAAATTCTATAGCAAATGAAAGCTGGTATATGAAAAAGTATGGTCATTTGAACACTTTATTAATATTTAGTAAAATATTGTCTATTTCAACAATTGTGTGCTAGTTTCATGTGTTACGTAAGATTTCAGAAAAGATAGTAGACCGTTTTGCTGGGGACTGTTTCATAGTCAAAAGAATGTGGGTTATGAGAAGCCTCTCCAAAACAGTGATGGACACTTTTGGTGTGTGTCCAGTGATGGACTTTTTGCAGTCTTACAAGAGTGTAACTAAGCAGCTTAGCGTATCTCAAATATTTCTCTAAAAACTACCTGTAGGTGGTATAATAAGATCTAGAATATTTTGTCAGTGGGAAGAAACAGAGTCCAAACAGCCATATGTAAAGCAATGATTTGGGACTTTTAATTATTCTTGTTGTTATTATTACAGTGTTCTAATGAGATAACAGAAACTGAGTAAAGCACAATACAAAGCTTTTCCTTTTGCTGGACCTAATCTTGTCTTCTGAAGTGGCTAAGAAAAATTCCATCCATTAAACTGAAAATAAAAATTAAACCAAACAAAAACACCTTCCAGGATCAAGCACACTGGGCATAGAGTTATTTTGCTTCTTTATATCATCCAACAGATTTTAAAAGACCTCATAGACATGGAAACAAATCTTGTTTCTTTTTTTCCAGAGAACAGTCCAACATTTCAGTCAATAGAAACTTCAGCAGCTCGGGGACAGAAGGCTCTTTTACATGAGATTTCATTGTTTTGCTTTAATTTTTATTTTGAATTTATCAGTTGCTGGTGTATAAAGATGTGATTGGATTTTGTAACTTTAGATATTATTATTTTTTCTCTAATGTAGTCAATTTTATTGCCATTTTCCTTTAATTTCCTCATCACCTGAGGTTTTTTTTTTTTCCTACATGTTGGCTGGCATGAAATTAGTTTTCTTAATTTGTATGCTTGATTTGCCTTTTCTGTAATTTGGATTTTATTGCCAATGTCAGAGAAAGGAGAAGGAGATAAGGGAAGTATTGAGAACGCAACCCTTCATCGCTCTTATTGCCACCCATAAAGGCAACAAATAAATGTATCTGCTAATGCAGAAAAGTCAGTCCTTGTGGCTTGAGACACATTACAGAGGCTCTTGAAGGCTGCTGAATTAGACCATGCTGAAGGATAAAAGAAAAAGGCACTTTCACATAAAATTCACACTGCATTTAACAAGCTTAAGAGAAAAGCACTTATTCCAAAGCTGAAAGCACAGGTCACTTACAGCTTGAGTTTAAGAGCCAGGGTTTCCACTAGGAAGCCGTAAACACGGGTTGGGTAGTACAGAAATGGTGGGGACTGTGCAGCAGCATATCCCCCTGCTGTGCTCAGCACCAAGAGAGGGGAGGAGGGAGAGTCCCCAGAAATTATTCCTCTTTTCTGTCCCTGCACTGCATCTGCAAATGGGCAAGCCCTTTGCTGGGCATGCAGAGGGTCCCACGGCACTAATCTGGGTGTTGCATTGAGTATTTGGATATCCTGGATGCCTAAACACCATTGGGACTCCGAGCTGTCGTGCCTACCATCTCGCTAAGTCTTATTTCTCCTCAGAATCCCTAATGAGCCTTATGAAATGTTCTGGGCATATAGTGGTTCTTCTACAGGCATGTTTCTTACCAGGACTATACATTTAAAGAGTGTGTCCTTAAATATGACAAAAGCAGGCAGTTGACGTTCCTTTGTCACGAGCAACTGCTGACTGCAGTTTCCCAGTTTGTGCATATATTTCCTATGCTTCCTCTCATTCTCCTTCCTCTTTGGTGAGGAGCTGGCATATCTTCAGACTCTAGCTTGTTTTAATTGTAAGCAGGCTTTTGTGGATAATTCTAAGTTGGAAGGATTTAAACCACCCAGAGCCAAATTCAGTGCTGGTGTAAGCAGGTGCAGCAACACTAAATTCAGTGGAGGTTTGTCTGCTTATTTTAGCGTGGCTCCCCTACCTTGAATTTACCTGTTACTGTCAACCCTCACTGCACTGTGAAGCATATTTTGTGAGGGACATTGACAGAGGGATTCTGTACTGGATTTTAAATCTGCTACCAAATGGATTCTGGCTATGCTAGCAACCAGGAGAGCTGCACAAAATTATCCATTTTTGTTCTGTAAGTGTCCATCTGCAGCAGTGATGATTTTCTGCCTAAATATTTTATTCTTCTATGAATGTGCAGAAATGTGGGTTTTTTTCCCCTGCTGGTTCTGCTGACAAGCAGAACTTTTTCATACAGCTTTATAATTAGGCTCCAGAGTCGTGTGGAGACACAGCAGAGTGGTAGGCTTTATATTCTACAACACTCAAAAGTTGCAGTTTACAGATATGTGCACTTGCATCTGCCCCACCACTTTGCTTGCTGTAACTAGTGTCTTCCATTCCCTTTGGATCAGTCCCCTTGGTATGACAAAAATTCTCATTTTGAGTGGTTTCAGTCCTAAATTGCAAATCAGCACTCAACTACCATGTGGAAGTTTTTGATAAATGGAGCAGAGTTTCAATTTTGTGTTGAAAATCCCAGCTCAGGAATCTTGCATTGCTTCTAATTGTGAAGCAAAACTATCAGATTTTTGTATCAATACATGTAACTCTCAGTTATTCTTTGCTGTTCTTTTCAGCATGAATGTGAAGTTTTTGCAGTGGTTTCCATCACTGTACTGTCTTCCTGATCACAAAGCCCAGTGAAAAGTATTTATAGGATATCCCTGTAGGAAATGCAAGTACAGGCATAAGGAAATAGATCACTAGTAGAAGTAGTATGTGGATAATTATATGCTGCTATTGCATGACCTTTGGGAAAACTTATTTTTTCTTTTAAGGTAATCATCAAGCTAACCTGTTTGTAAGCATTTTGTTTTAGAGACCATGTCTTTTTGCCACTTCACCGATACTTGTGATAACCTCAAACAACACTAATTTAGCAACATTAGGTATGCCTCCTAAAGACGGTGAACATCTCAACTTTCATGACTAGCAAGCTTCTACCCAGACCATTTGGAAATATGTATTCATATGATTTGTCTAGCCTTGTGTTTGCATAATGATTTTTGGGAAAAAGGTTTTCATGTTATCGTAAGGCTAACGAGAGTTATTCTTTAGCCCAGTTGCAGGCAGAGAAGAACATATCCTGTCCTTAGCTCAATTTTAGAGGTTTAATTAATAATGTAGACAATCAAGTCTGCCTGCTTTGACAAAAATAATTAGCACGGAGTAAACAAACACTTTATGTTTCACTTTATGAATGGTATGGTGCCATTTTAAATATTTAATGTTTTGGTCTGAGTGACCAATCAATTCTTGTAGGGTGCCAGGTTACAGCTACTCTCTGGGTAGCAAAGCTGAGCTGTTAGGAAGGTAAGCTCCATTAACCTCTTCCTAGCTGGAGTTGGTTTCAGGAGATGACAGTAGAAGAAGACTTAAAAGGAACTAAAAAAAAAAGTGTATGAAAATGTAGGTGCTATCAGAAAAGAAAAGGTAAAACAAAATCAGACAGGAGGGGGAGCTGATAGAAAACATTTTAATGCAGCTCAGTGACTAACTGATTAGTTAAATCTCCGTATTGAGTCCTGTAGGAGGTAAGTATCTCACACCCATATAAATCTCAAGTGGTGACTTCTCATTTCCTTGCATATTCAAAGCAAAAGCAACTAAGAAATCTACCTCTTAGTCAAATTTACCTGCTTTTTATTATAAATATTGATGTTCTGGGGAAGAGAAAACCCAGAACCCTGCACGCAGAACAGAGCTGCTGTGTTGAGTATGGTGAAATAGAAGTGATTGCAATTTGGCTTCACAAAAAACATGTAAGAATGTTCTGAAAAACTTCGTATGTGATCTAAATTTAATATACACTTTAACAGCCTTGACTGCAATTAAGTTAATCTTAGCAAAGCCTTACACAGGTGTGTTTAAGGAATGAAAGATATTTGTTGCACCTAATCTTTATTTAATGACATGGAATAGTACTTTTGCATTTTTATAGAAAACAAATTTACATTTAAACAAATATACTCTTTAACAAAAAAAACCACCCTCTTTACTTTTGTGTTTTGTTTTGTAAAAACTGACACTTAATTTCTATCAGATTTTCTATCTTGTTTTTTCAAAATCACCAAATTATTAAATGTCTGACAAATATGTCATAAAATAGTTTTAAACAAAGTGTTTGGTTCAGTCACACATGGTTGACTTTCAACAGCATAAAATAGATCTTTCTAATTCAGAAAATTACTTTCTAGTTTATGATTATTTTCTGGAGATTAGAAGAAGATTCGACCAGTGATGCCATCCCCCTCAGATGCTATGTGAGGACAGCGAATAATATTATTTCCTGGCTAAAGTACCACTCGGAAAAAATGTCCACGGGATTGGCTCACGGTGTCCACTTCACTGAATTACTCCTACAGCTGCAGCCTACATCAAGGCTTCTGAACTCAGCGTAGTTTTCCCCTGCAACTCATTTATTAATCACGGTCATACTTAGGAGAGAGCCACGCTTGATTTTCGTATTTCGTACTGAATTTGCAGGCTTGACAGAAGGAACATGAAATACCTGTTAACGTGTTGTGCTTGATACAAAAGCCGCTGAGCAATGATTAATATGGAACCCCGCCGTGCTATTTGTATTTAGTTGTTTTCCAGGGAAAGATCAAACTTCCATTGCATTTTTTAGTAGATCCTGCTGCCTTCGACACTTTAAACAAGGTGCTGCAAGTCACTTGCCATTTGAGTCGGAGAACGTTGCTGGACGTCTGCTCTTGAGTGACAAGAGGCTTTGTCAGGGCAATGGCACCAGCCCTGGTGGGTGGGAAATGCAATCCATCTCGTCCCTGTGTTGGGGTGTGAGGGTTTTCACCTGCCAGTGACAAGTACTGATACGACAACACTGAAATGTTGGAGGTGTCACTGTCACTATTTTTTCTCTCTCTTTTGCAAACAGTCATCCAAGCACCACAGTCATATCAAATAAAATAGGTAGTTACAGCATCTTCCATATGTAATGGTTTGTTTTTTTCCATTTATAACAAGCTTTGATGACTGCACTTGGACTTTTATTTGTTTAGGAAAATAAAAAGAATTACATGAAAAATGAATGGTTGATTTTGTTCAAATACTTTTTTCTTTCCCACCAGTTTTCCTCTCTGTGGTCAATATATTCTCTTGACAGACTGAAAATAAAATTCCATTCCTAATTGGGGTGTTATTAGTGATTGTCACAAAACTGAAAAAACTATTTTTAATCTAATCTGCTAACTGCCATTGGTTCTGTGTAATGAGGGACCTCATTTTCGCAAAATCTCCATTCTTGCATCCGTAAAAACCTGATTCAAACATAAGGGAAGGGCTCAGCTACCTGTACATCTGCCCTTCGTGAGTGTTTCTATGGCACAGGAACCCCCAGAACTGGCAGAGAAAGGTAGTTTGAACAAAGCGCCTTGTTACTAAGGTAATCAAAAACACGAGTTTTCAGAATAAGCAAATTTCTTGTATAATATTTAATATTCATGGCTGACTAAAAAAAGGATAACAGTTCTTTGCAACAGACAAGGTGCACATCGTTTGGAGGAGCAATTAGCATTTGCATACTTTGAAGAGCCTATACCAGAATAGCTGTGAACCAGGGAGTGGAGGAAATTATCAGTAAGTACAGTACCCAGGATAGCCAACCCCAATGCATCTGCTTCCCAAACACTATTCTAAAATACATGTTTGAACGAGTAAGGAAGGGTGATGGGTTTTTTTCATGATTCTGAGTAAAATTCAGAAGACTGTGAATGTCACTTGTGATTGCTGAGATATGTCTTACTCTCCTCAGTAAGGGAGGCTGAGCAGCCAGAAAGCACTCACTTTACAAGCACTCAATCTCAATTGGGATTTTGCGTTTGTTTTATTTGTGACCTTTGCTACCAGTGTATCAAAATCTGACTTGAACTTTTGATTAATATATGTTTTTATTGCACCATTAGGCTTGTCTGGTTTGCTAGTAGCGGAGCAAAATTCACAGATACAGTGCTTTTCCACTCTGTGAATATGAATAAACTACTTTGTGTGGACATCCTCAAGGACTTGCATGCTGAAATACATTTATAGAAGTTAGTGCTTAGGGGATACTTCTGGAAAAGTTGCAGTAAGTCATGTCAGGGCTCATATTGCCAAGGTGCTGAAGTTTGCGGGGGGAAGAATTGGTTTTAGTGGACATGAAACATCCCTTCAGCCAGAGACAGAAGGCAGAAGAGACCCCAGGGCTTTGGACAGGCTTCACACGCCTGGCCGCTGACACCTCAGCAGTTTACAGCCTGTCTGCTGCGGAGCTGAGTGAATTTACCCCTTGGAACAGAAGTTTTATAAGATGAATTCACAGCACACTAAATAGTGATGATCTTTGTTAACCCTCATCTAACTCATTTGCCAAGATAATGAATCCGTACATGCTCAAGGTTTTAAAAGATAATGTGGTTTGCTGTTGGGTCTAATGGGGAATTTTGGTGCTCAACTTCATTTTATTTTGTTATCCTCATTTTTTTTGTGCAAACAGTGGTCTGTTGCCATTTGGTCAAACACATGCTGTTTTGCTGTGGAAACTGTTCATCAAAGTGGTGACATTTCATTTTGGGACACATCTGGAAAATGGATGATGTTTTTGTTGTTGTTGTGCTCTGACTTGGGAAATGCCATATAGTATATATGAAAGCTCTGCTCGGTCGCAGGAATGGTGGAAGTTTGCCTGAGATCAAATTCGCAAACACTTTACAATGAAAATTAGCTACTTTCCCTCAACCTTCTTTTACACTGAAACGAGGGCTGCATAATTCAGGCAAAGTTAAAACAAATTAAAGGGAGCACTTCCTCACACAGTGTGAAGCCAGCCTGAGGAATACACTCACATGGTTCACAGATTTGATTTTTAAAAGGGCTGGATAATTTTATGACCAATAATAACATTTTTAGGTATGCATGCTCAGTTAGGTGTAATTGGATTTCCTGCTTCACGGCATCAGCTGATCACTACAGGGTCCAG
Source organism: Dromaius novaehollandiae (assembly GCF_036370855.1). Classification (NCBI taxonomy): domain Eukaryota; kingdom Metazoa; phylum Chordata; class Aves; order Casuariiformes; family Dromaiidae; genus Dromaius; species Dromaius novaehollandiae. Next base: position 205,443,119 of record NC_088098.1, on the reverse strand, counting down.
GAAGGGATTTATACACACGTGCAGGCACCTCCCTGCATGCAGCAATGTCTATTTGGTAATGCGTGCTGTAGAATTTCTTTTGAATCATTGTGCATCAGCCACTGGCTCTGAATACTTAAGCCCAGCATCTGCATAACAAAAAGAGACATGCCGTATAACTGTAGTAATTGCAGTGTATGTGGAGCATGTGAAAACTACGGGCACTTTGTCCATTTTACAAATGTCAGCAAGTCTGGACCCAGCTGCAGGAGGAAAAGAATGTGTCAAAACATCAGCTCTTAATATTCAAAGAGCTTCTGGGAGTATGAAAATTATACAAGCCTGAGTCAGTACCAGAGTACCAGATGTTGGCCTCAAACACAATCACTAAAATGTGACTGCTAGTTTAGTTAACACATCCTTCACTCTCCCACCATGGTCATTTCAGAAATCAACGGAGAAAAAAAAAAAGAAATAGGAGACCACTGCATGGCTGTTACTTTTCAAGTATATACTCTGTTAGTGAAAATACAGGTGAAAAGTAGAAGTGAATTTGAAAATTCAGAGGATAATTACTGCATAAAAAATCCAAGCTATGGCTATGAAGAAGTAGCACACCAGGCCTCTCTTCATTTTATTTTCTCCCTAACATGCTATATGCTGCCAGTGCCGGAACCTTAACCTATGGAAGAATGGAGTAATTAATGAGTTCAGTAAGGATATCATATATCAATATCAGCACTTTGAACTACCAGGACAGACTCTAGAAACCTGCACTAGCACTTAGGCTTACCCTAAAGAGAAAGTGGAGAGCGAGGCACCAGTAAGCAGCCAAGTAAAATTTGTGCGTTAAGCATGCATGTGCCTAGACCATGCCAAAGGCGAGCAATGATGCCAGGCACAAGCCTTAAATCAAACAGGGGAGACAACCCTGAAAGGGTAGATCCAGTCACTCATGATTCGTACCCCTGAAGGGCTTCTGGAGACAGTTATTTTTATTTTTTAATAGCTGTAGAGAACTTGTTCCATTAAAATGCAAAGGGAGGAGTTTGACTACTGAAGCATCCCAGTGGTTGGAGGAGCTCCTCAAGCCAGAGCCATGGCTTCAGTTTGCTGGGGAGTGGATGGGGTCGCAAACGCGCGGGTATGTGTGCTTGGTGTGGTTAGCGCTTGTTGCCTGAGCAGAGAGGAATTAAATGCTCCTTGCAGGAAGGAGACAGAGTGCACGCTGGAGGAAGCATCCACGCTGCTAATAATTGAATCACTGCGGAGGAGTCCTCAGTTCTGCTGCCAGGACTACATCTGCTAAATATAAAATAATGAAACAGCCAGCAGTGGATCCAAGTACTCCATCCTGCACAAGGGTCTGAAGTCTCTGTAGTCCTGCCCTATTTGATTCAGTTTACCTTCAGTTCCTGCTGCATTCACTTCAGAACTAATAGAGAAAAATGTGAAAAATTGCAGTTCTGTCCTCTAACAAACTTAGCCTCTTGCACATCACTTAGTCCCTTGCCAGCCAGTCTATGCTCTGTCGTAAAATGAGATTGCAGACAACACAGCCCAAACTGGAAAACTACAGCAAGCAACTTCCCCTTTAAGTGACAATAAATCCCCCTTATATGGTGGGTAATTTATTCAGAATTACATGCTAAACACAAACTGAATCAGGAATTTCAAACTGATAAAGTATACATTATCTTGTTTAACAGTATTATAACAGCTATAAATTATTATTAACTGGATCATGCAGGTGATATTTAAATAGACTGAGGATCAGAAGTAGGCAGGAGAAATGTAATTATAGAAGAGCCAAAGAGAATTTTACACTGATGAAAAACAACACTGATAGACTTGACATCAGGAATTATTTGACTTTACATGATGAAACTATTAAAAGTATGTTAAATGGGAAGAAGTAGGTCAGCCTATTATACAGCAAGAGGATACATAGTAAATCCGGGGAGGAGGGGAGAGGAAAAGAGAGAAGGGAAAAAGAAAAAAAAAGACAAAAGAGGGAAAAAAATCTGTATAATTTTCTCAGGGCAAGATTCTGACTAATTATGTTGAAAGTATTGGGGGATCAAAGAAAAAGCCCTCCATTTCCCATGATCTGTGAAAGGAATGACAAAATTGGTCACTGTGTGGATGTATTTCCTCAAAGAGCACAAGTATCCTCAAAGAGCGTGGGGAGAGGAAAAATGTAGCTGGAGCTCCATGCTGCATGAATACCAGCTTTTCAACATAGCTGGCCAAGATGGTGAGATAATATTTGCCCCCTTTCATACCTGCCTCTGGGCAGCTATGAAAAGACTAATAGGAGATAAAAGAATTAACAGAGGTGAATGGGAAATCTTCCTCTCTCTCTCTCGACATATCAGAAATATTCTTATCCTTGAACAGAAGTAAAAGGATGAGCAGCCAATAGTCACTGGTGATCTAAAACTTCATATGGCTTAGGTGAATGAAAACAGGATGGTTTGCATTTTAGTTAATTTTTAAAAAAATTCAAATTGAAAAAAATGAAAAATGAATATTAATATTGTTTTCAAACTTTTTTCCCTGAAGAGAGAAATTAATCAAATTTAACCTTACTCTGCAAAAAACTCTGCTTTTGCTGAACCAACATTTGCTACCAAAAAAAGTCTCAATCAGTGCTCTTTCTGATTCTTCACAGAAAATAGTGAAGAAAAACTGGATTTAACAAAAAATCCCAAAGCTTTGCAGGACCCTTAAAAATTAAATCAGCTATACAGCATGAAAAGAATGTTAGGATAAAACATAGGATAATCCAGAGAAAATTACATGAATAGATTTTTTTCCCCCAGCATTTATACAAGAGTTAATCTAGGCAGACATGTTAAATATACTCCCTTCATACAATTTTGCATGTTGAGGAAAGGCATCTACACACCAAAATAAATCCAAACAGACTGGGGAAAGTATTAGCAGACTTTTTTTTTTTTCACAAGAGAAGTATAAAGGAAGTGTATGTGATATTTCAGATTACACAGTGTTTAATTCTGTTGAATTCTATTATTTTGTGTAAATCCGGACTCTGTGTATTCTTTGTAGAGAACTGGGCTTCCAAATTCAGGGGTCTGTTTTTCCTAATCTATTTTTGAGTGCCAAAAATAAAGGAAAGTGTCTGGAACCTTACTGTGAAGATTCAAACAAGCCCATAAGCCTTCATTTGATTTTTATTTTTCAGAAGAGATTCTGTAAATAACAAGGGGGGCTGGGGGAGAGAAGGTGACAGAGCAGCCTAATTGCATTAGGCTTTTTCAGTTATAGGCATATTCCAGCTCATTCCATCTCAGCTCCTCATTTTGAGCACTGTCAGCAGGGAAATGGGTTGTATATGTTCTTACTGGCTATAATCGCAGTGATTGTGTTTTCTGTGTGCTGTTGGCAGTGGCCATTATGTTACGGGAAGGCTCTGCAGTCCGTTGCAAGGCAAAGAGGAGCTGTGCTGCTTTTTGGCGACTTTAATGAATGCTTGTTTTCCTCTCTAGCTTGCTTTGTTGTTGCAGTAATCTAAACCAAAGGTCATTCTGAGTAAAAATATAAGTTTGTTCTTTGTGTATGGAAAGTATAATTAAATTACTGGTGCTTTAAAAGATTGGGTTTAGATCCTGTTAAGCAGATTTTTATTTGTATTGATGAATTCCTTTGACATCTGTTTACTACTTAAAATATTGCTGCTATCATCTAATGACCAGACATTCTGGCTCCATTCACCAGAAGTGTCATTCAATAGCTGTGCTTTAGCACTAAATGCTGCATTACAGAGAAAGATGGAGTACTATGAATTTAATAATTTTTAATTAATTTTCCAATGTCAGGATTGAGCGTTATGAAGCAGGTGCTCCAGTAAGAATTAAACAGTGCATTATCTACAAAGCAACTGTACTAAAACAATCAGAAATGTGGGTGTCTAAGGGCTTCAAAAGTCATGTAGGGACTTTATGCTCTGTGGAACCATTTCTATCATATATGAATGCATGTGCGCCTTCATTTCCGCACGCACGAGAATGATTTCAGTGGAAGATGAGTGTTCCTTAGGTTTTCCATTTAATTTGCAAACATCCTAATTTAGCACGCCTCTGCCACTGCTGAATGGGAACAGAAATCCATGGAAGTCAATGCCAGAGCTAGGGCCAATATAAATGAACACCAGATTTTGCTAGATGCCACATTACTTTTGTGAGCTGCTGAGTGTGTTCATTATTCCCTGATTCCACGGTATCTGAACCATACTGTAATTAAAAACTTCAGCTTTTGGATTAAAGAGAAAGGTGCTCGGCAGGAGTAACAATAGCAATAAATGAATGTTTTAAAGATGAAATGCGCTGACAGTGTTACCACTAAGGAACGCTTTTCAATTTGGATACTCTATTCTTTCTTTGCAGGTGTTTAACAACATGTTTCCCTTAGATCTTTCTTCAGAAACGACTAAACTTTCCTTTCATGGAAAAAGCAGGGAAAATGTTATCATCAGTCCTACCCTTGAATCAAAGTTAAAGACCTTCTCATTTTTGCTAGCTAACAAAAATCTGCATGAGCATAGTGGAATATGGAGGGCAAAGGGGAGCAACTTGGATGGCGAAAGAAAGTGGATTACAATACTAGTATTTTCAGCCAAATTTCTATAAGGTTGCCCTCTGAGTACATAAACATGCTGTCAGAGAGCTGTGGGAAAAGGCAAGTGGCCTGAGGAGTGACAGAAGGCCTCTTTGCATATGCCCCTATGTTAGGTAGATGGTTTCTGAGCAGTGGAGAGATTTATAACCCAAGTCTATATTGAAATGCTTGTAAGGAAGGAAGAAAACCACAGTGTACAGAATCCTTCCAGCAAGTATTCCAGGGGACTCAGCACCCCACCCCGTGCAATTGTCATGATGATGAAGGGACAGCAGTCGAGCACATAATATCAATTTGTTATAAAACACATAATAAGATTAAGGTAAATTATATAAATTGGAAGAGGAATTTGGGGGGAAGAGGAATTGTAGTTTTAATTGGCTTTAATTGATATTCCTTTACTATAGCAAATAAAAGACCTGAAGATATTTGTTGGGAGCATACAGCTAGGTTGCTAAATCCACATTCGGATACCAAATATAAGTGGAATGACTTTCAGAAAGCCTAAGTTACCCATGGTAACTTTGTCTTCCTTCAGTGGCAGTTTGATGTCTTTCTGCCTTATGTTTTAAAGGGGATTTGCTGAGCCAACATAAAACAATACGTTTCTGAAAATCCGGCTTAATTTATTACATCTTTATTACGGTATTTAACTTAACCTACAGCATCAGAGAGGATACTGTGTCCCAACATATGTCCTTACATCTAAATTGTATTCTAAAAGTACATACAGTGAGATACTGAAAAGAAGATAATGGTCAGTTAAGCTGACAAGGAGTTGGAAAATCCTTACTTAACCAAGTTTAGGGGAATACTGTGGAGGTTTTGATATTTCACCACGACCCCTATAATTTGCAAAGGAATGCAGTGTACTCTTGATGTCTCATGTTTATCTCCTTTTTTGTTGTTGTTGCTTCCCTTTCCATTACAAAACCAGAGTGACTGAAACACTTCATATGCAGGTGGTAAACTCTCATTTCCTACATGCGCTCCATGGCCATCTCCTGCCCACTTGTTCAATCTTGCCTTCAGAAAGACCTAATTTATGTTATTTGGTAAACAACTAATCAAGAGTGGAGTTCATACTAGTACAGCAGACCTACGAAAAGTCATTGCACGGGTCTCTTCAGACTCTTTTTACTTCCTCTTTGCCCCAATTTCCAAGAGAATTTTGCTAATAAAGAAAAATACACATGATGGTTTGCTCTAGAGTCACAGTAGTTAAACACTTTGAAGTAATTTTGTGGCCATTCCTTGTATCATCGAATAGAGGATTTTGTTAATTTCACACAAATTTGTTAATTTTCCACTGTTACGGCGGAAATGCTATAGTGCAGTGAGAAGGAGCACACTGTGCAGAGCAAGGAGAGATGGGATCTACCAGGCACTTGCTGTGTCACTTTGGAGAGTGTGTGAGCCTTAGCTTCACTGTCTGCGAAACAGATATGCTATTTATCCATCTTTCAATTCCCCAGCGACTACCACTAGAGGAAGGTTATACTCATGTTTGCATTACTGAGCCATAGCTGGAAATCACGCTGTCTGCATGTTCACGGGTTCACATGTTTGAGTGCAGGTGCAGGCAGTGAAATCTCCTGCTCCGAGTCGCGTCTGATGCAAAGCCTCCTGAGAAGTGCACGCAGATGGACACCATGGGCTTGGTCCCAAGCTCACTGAGCTCAGTGGAAGCACTCCTGATGAGTTCATTGGGCTTTAATTGAAGCTGTTAATGCTGAATGTTAGCGCACTTTGCATTCTGAATGTTTTGAACAAAAACTGTTTTCTATTCATGAATTCACGTCAAGCATAGCTCTGTCTGTTGAGGCAGTGCAGTGGTTTGTGTATAGATCTATTTTCTCAAAAGCAGGAGAAATGTGTTTGACAAAAGAAGAAAATGTTCTTGTTAAAGGTGCTAAACCTTTTTCAATATGTTGTGTACTATATTTGTTTTGTAATTTTATTACAGAAATTTCTGTGTTGACTCTTCAGGGTTGAATTCACTATCTGAAAAATGGCCTATTAAAAGAATAGGAATGGCTTTTTCATTTTTTTTTCTGTCCTCCTGAGTTTGATTTTGTATTTAACATTTTCAGGCGTATACTTCTCAACTGTAAATCTTCAGACTGAAATCTGATATGTTCTGAGATGTTTGTGGAGAAAGTATACAGACAAGTAGACAGAAGGCCAATAAAAGAGTTTCAGTCTTACTAAGTGAGGTGAAAACAATTCCATTATTAAAAAAAAAATTCTCTAAGTTTCATTAATAACTACACAAGGTTTTATTACTTACATGTAAATAAAATGTTAAAGAAAAGAAAACATTACTTTTACAATTTTCAAATAACAGCTCTCAGTTCTCAATTTACTTGTCATAAGGAATACAACTAGAACAGCATTGTATTTCAAATTTCAGATTTAGATTTTAAAAGGATGTATGTAAGAAGAACATACATATATATTACATATATATTTACAAACATGCATATGCTTTTGTACGCACATACAATGGCAGGCTCATGAATTAGATAGGAATCAGGGGGCATATCTATAATTCAGAGGCATAATAAAATCATGCATGTAAAGACATTTTCAGAATAACTTTTTTCCAGTCTTTCATTTTGCCCAGAGGGTTTTACGGTCAATGCACAGCTCCAGCCTTTGCTTCCTAAGATGGAAAACTATTGATACTGGTTCACAGATTAAATTGAAGGTGACCTACACCACAAGAAGGACCAGATTCTGAGATGTGCTCCACATATAAAATTTCTGTTGAAGTCAAATGAATTTAGCTAGACAGGATGCATTACAGAATCATGCTTACAGGTTTGATATTTGGCCAAAGCCCTCATTCTGTGTCTGAGACAACATTCTGATGAAATCTTCCACTGACTTGATTCCTAATTTCATACTGATGTTGAATCTAGTATAGTTTCAGCCCCTGGACACTAGTTGCACAGCTTTAGGACATCTCTTATTTCTTCAAATAAGACCTTATCGAACTGACAAATCACAAATTCAATTGTATGTTCTTAGACTTTGGGCTGAAAAATAAGTTATTTTCCCTTGAAGATATTTGGCATCATAGTAAATGATTTACGCATTTTCATATTTTTTTACTATGATGTTGACTAAAGAAGTAAGCATAACATTTCTGAAATGGTAATAGTGAAACCTTGAAATTTCTTTTATGAGATTAACTTCTTTTGCAAAGGAGAGAGCATAAAGTTGCTCACATTCAGAAACATCTTTTCTTTTGTTATATAATAATTATCTATTTTGAATACCTCCATAATGTACCAGAGGCTTTTCAGTTACTGAGAGTTTTCAGATTGCAGTATAATCTGCCTTTCACTTTATGTTACACATGCATTGTCTGCCTTTAAAAATAGAAAAAAAAAGGAAAAAAAGATCATGTAACTTACATTAAATTTATAGAAATGATTACTTGATAATACTTACAAATATTACCAAAACATATCTTAATTTTAATCCATAAATATTTCTGGAAGTTCAGCAACAGAGGATGCTTTAAGAGAGAAATACACAAACACTTAGGAATGAATAAATTCCTTTTTCATGATAAAACACTGTGAGTTCTCAAGTCTGACTTCATTTAAATTGAGAATAGTAATTAAGAGAAGTAGTTAAGGAAATTCACATGAAAATACATATATAATATGCAAAGAGCATCTTCACAATATTAAAACTCTTCTTGTTCTTCCATTGCTATCTGTAAAGCAAAGCCCAAGTCTATTGACTTCAGCTACATACTTAAATACTATAAAAATGCACACTAACAACAAATCTGAAAGAAACTAATAGTGTCATAGTTCACGACTCTTCTCCTGTGGACAGTGCTCTCCACTTTCGTTCCTCTTTCGCCATTGCGGCCATAAGCACATTCATTAAATGGATACTTCCAGTCTGGCAATAGCAGTTTCCCTTTAAAAGCTCTATCTCAACTTACATCCTAGCTGTAGTATTTACATATTGTTAATCATTGTAACTAAGAATCAAAATAAAACAGCAAAGTAGGTAACATTTGAAAAAAGTCTCTCCTTTTCCCATATATAAGTTTTGTCATTTAAATTAGCATCTGTATATCTATTAGGCAAATGTAGCCATGTTGAACTGGGAGTGTTTTTCTATCTCAAATATGGAGTTCAGTCTGTTTAAACAGTCGCTGTATTCCTCCTCCCCTACCATTTACAACAGTACTGCAAGTAGGCGTAAACACCAAATAAGACTACAGTTCCCTGTCTCGCTGGATTTTCTTCCTCTGGTAAGGTGGAATTCACATTAGATGTTCTGCTCACCACTAACCCGGTAAGACTCCAAAGACCAGATCTTAACTTTTATGAAACATAAGGATACTCAAATTTGTCATATGATAAGAAGCAAAAGCAATGAAGCGTATGTTTAAGTATATTTATTGCGTGCTATGTTGGAGGACAGGCTGATCAGTCTGATCCTCCCTTAAATGCTGAAGGCAGTGCTGAACAAATGGTGCAAATGACATTACTAGTGAATAAAGTCAACATTAGATTAAAACTCAGACTTAAGGTGTCTTCCCTCAGTTTCTCCCCCATTACTTTTTCTTTTCTTATCAGTTTGGTGTAGAAAATATATTCTTTAAAAGTTTTTAAATCACATTCTGATAACTATTGACTTTTCAAAGACTGATTCAGGTACTCTACATGTTTCCTTATGTCGTGGCAGATATATGCTTATTGTAACTGCTCGCTTTGTGTCCTGTGGCTGGAAAGACTGTGAATCTCAGAAATAAAGTACTATGTAATGAATTAGCTCCAGTGATAACTACTTTTTTATTATACAGCAGAGTAAACAGTCATTAATTTAAAACTTGGAAATTGGAAATCTGAGAACCGTATCACTAGCTGTAGTGGGATATATTCCTTCAGAGCATGATTACTTCCATAATTCTTGAATATATAAGAACTGCTGTGAAGCAGAACAGTCAAGCACTCCCAATAAGAGGCATCAAATACTACCTCACTGAAAGAAGAAACAGAATCTGTGGACACGGGAAGAATATGTATCCTACCAGCCATTCAATTTCTAAATTAAAACCTAAAACAGTTTGAGGATAATGAGAATTAAGATAAAAGTTTCAAAGTTTATTGGCTCCTATGAAGAAGCAGCACAGTCAGCATATGTTTGGGATAGCTGAGGTATTATCACAAACCTCTGTATAACTTAAGAACAGCTGCAATTTGCCCCTGAAAATTGGACACACTTTTAATTGGGGACACAGTTCAACAAAGGAAAAAAAATGAAATTTGATTCAGTAAGGAATAGAATGGCACATACAGTGAAAGTAATTATATAGTTGAAGAGCTATCATTCCATTTTGCAGTTCTTCAGCTTTATTCTGGAGTTTGTGCTTTGGCTATCAATAGCTATCAGTAGGTGTTTCTGTCTTTCGCATTAGACACTAATTGACTGAACATCAAAGTCTTTCAGGGAAAAGAATTCCATAACCTCCTTTCTTAAACCAGGTGTCTAGACTGCGGCACCACGGTTTCCCTCTTGACTGTTCACCTTACGCTAAATGGTGGAGTGTCCTGCTGTAATGGACCTCTGCATTTGGGAGAGGATTGACAGCCTGAATTTCAGGTGAAATTTCAGAGATACAGCTGTTTTCCATCATCTGGTTTCAGATAGCTTCCCCTCAGTATGATGACCCTTGCTGAGGCTCCTAGTCTTTGTCAATGCAGACGGAGAGAGAGCCCACTGCAGATGCTCTGAATACCCTCTGGAGACCTTCAGAGGTGCCTCTCTCCATCAGCTGACTTAAGTATGAATTTTAAGATCCTAACTTTGGAAGTGTGGATTGGTCAACAGAGACCAAATATCTCTTTTTTAAATACCAGGATGCCAAACTTAGGGGCAGTCTGAAAATGGCCGTGAAGGTTTCATTTATGCGTTTGACAGTTCATTGCTTCTTATGAAGAAACAGAACTTGCAAAAGATATACTAAGAAGGGGGTTCTTTTTTCCTGTGGAAAACAGAAATGTTACACACCTCTTTGCCATCTTTCCATCTTAGTGGAAAATATTTTATGCCATTTTTCCCTGAAGAAATTAAAGAGCATAAATCATTGTATAATATACATTGTATATAGTAGTGAGACAAAATGAAGCAAGTGCAGTTCCGCAGACTATATGCTGTGTAGAGAAAGTCACTGCTATTAAGTTTTATTGCAGCCTTTGAATGTACTGACGAAAGACAATTCCTTTTGATTAGACACATCTCACATTATGCCAGCTCTTAGACCAGTTAGTTTCATTAATGTAAAGTGATAGCTTATATTTGCACACTGAAAGCCTCACCATCATTCTTGGACTACCTGTGTTGCCTTTCCTGTTTTTCCCCTTTCTTCATTATAATTCCAGACCTTTTACTGTGCTGTACACTGCCTTCATTTAAATTCAGTATTTGGTAATAGCTAGAGCCTAACAGAGGTTCAGTCAGGCTCATTATCAGAGGTTGTAAGATGCACACAGTCCTCTGTTAACTCCTTACCTTTTTGCAGGTCCTTAATGCATGCTGTCCTTAAGATCTGTCCATCTCAGCTCATTGTTAAGGCCTGAGTGATTCCTGCCCTAAAGCTCTCTCCTTTCAAATTTACTGTCGGGGTCTGAATGTTTTCTGCCCTCAGGCAGAAGACTATTCTTTCAGACTGATCATCAGGGTTTGAATGAATGTTGCCTCTGGGTTGTCTTTTTCCAGTTTCAATTTCAGAGTTGAAACTCTTGTTGCCCTCAGATTTTCACCTTTCAGTTTTAGTATTAGGGTTTAAAGACCTACTGACTTTAAAACACTTTCCATTTTAATATTTTCTTGCTGCACGCTTCAGCTAGACACAGTTGCATTGCTCTCTCATCAATAACACCTCCCTTTTTAAATTTCTCAGTATTCACTAAGTTGGTTTGTTCAGAGTTTCCTTATTGTTTCCGCTTCTACACTCATTCTGTGTTGCAATACAGTAAGGATCCTCACCGAATATTATTTTTAAGCTTTTCTTGGAATCATTTTCGAGCTCACTTTGTATTTGAACATGAGAAATATAATGGATATAGAGCGTGCTTTCCTTTTGTGAAGAAATGTAAGTGCTTTCTTTAAACATTTTTGAGTGCCACATCAAACCCTTTAGGATTTGTCCAACTCTTTATGTAATGATGCCTTCCAGTTTTTACTGGAGTCTTCAGTGCCAAAAGGCAATTCTTCACTGAATTGTCACTGAAACTAACTGAACTTTTCTTAACAGTATCGCGTTTAAAGTTGCCTCTGAATTGCCAAGCACTGATAGAATCAGTGTGACTATTGGGATGTTGCTTTTATCATATACTGGTATGTCCACACATCACTGCATTCTCACATGTTGCTTTCAGTGTGCCTGACTGGTTTATCCTAGATTTTACAGAATAGCTGTTCTTCTCTTTCACTAGCTCCTTGTCCTCAAAAATTTCTTGCATGCTGTTTTTAAGCTCTCTGCTCAGAACTCCTTATCAAGGCCAGACTACAAGCTGCTGTGATGGGGCAGAAAGAAGCTGAGGTAAGATTATGTGTAGTTATTTCACAGCACCAGAGAATAGCAGAACAGCTGAGGTGGGAAGGGACCTCTGGAGATCACCTCGTCCAAACACCTGCTCAAGCAGAATCAGCTAGAGCAGGCTGCCCAGCTATGCGTCAGGTTTTGAATGTTTCCAAGGATGGAGAGTCTATAGCCTCTCTGGGAAACCTGTTCCAGTGTTCACTCACCCACAGGGGAAAAGGTTTCATTGCTTTTTTTTAAATGTTAAAAAGGATTTTCTTTTATTTTGGTTTGTGCCCATTGCCCTCTTTTCATTGGACATTAATTATAGAATATTTGTTTATGTTCAAAATACAGATACCTCAATCATTTGCATGTACTAGGCTCACTTGAGGCATGCAGAGAGATACAAAGGATACACTGTGCTAATGCCTTTCCTTGGTAGAGATGCACAAGCTTGATTTTAAACTAGCTCAAAATACTATCTCAGAGTTAAACCAGTGCAGAATTGAATATAGACAAATAACCATTTCAGAAGGAGTGATTTTTTCTCCCCAGAAATAATTTACATGTCTGAATGCCTAAAGTTTAGAATTTTAAAGATATTTGGCATTGTTCCCCTCAACAAAGTGCTGCTATTTAGTTCCTAGAGTGCAGATACATGGCATCAGAGGCCCTTTAAAGTCAGGCCCTTTATGCTACAACTATCACCTCAACTTACAAGAAGCCCACTCAATCAGTAAAATAACTTTCAGTGGGACAAAAACTTCCAAGAACCAGATTTACCCAGTCAGTAAAGACGCAAACAGGATCCTAATATAGTTTGCAAAAAGTACTTACTTGCTTATGACTTGCCTTTCTGGAAGCTGAAATTCAGTAGCTGGCATGACTACGCTAGGCCAAGACAGGAGAATTAGGGTTCAAGGCAGGGTCTAGCACGTGATTCTGGGTGGTTATTCCACGGGGATACATCTGTAGTGTGTGTTCAACCAGGTACACGCGAGGCCTTTTGGTCTACTTCTTCAACACTTTTTAAGCTCTCCAGTGATAGTTTCCTACTGGATACAGGCTCTCGTACATACTTGGCCATCTCCAGCACGTATTTCTTTCTGTCTCCCTTTAAATCTGTTTAATTTAGTAACTTCTCAAACTCCTTAAGCATAATACCACATTCAGATCTGCCCTATAATAAGAAAAGGGCTGTTTCTTATGGATCCAAGACCACTCCATCAGCTCCTTGATGTATTAATGATTAATTGAAGTCTGTTGCTTTGATTTCCCATTTTCCTTTTGTCATACTTACATTGAAGTAAGGAGGAGCTGGGCTTTTAACATCCTGATCTGCTTTTAAAAAATTAATAATCTAGCCTCACGTTTGCAAATTTTACCATAGAACCTTTAGAAAGGCAGGAGGATGTGGGCATTTAGGCAAACCTGCAGTTACCACACAGTAACTAGTCATTATAAATCAAGGGTTCCACAGTAAATTTCCATGTGAATATCATTAGTATTCCAAAATAAATGCACGGTATCATAGCTCTCCTTTATTAAGCAAACTATATCACACCACATCACATATTCTGTGGGGTGCTATAGGACAAGGAAAGGCATGTGGAGCAGCTGAGATACAGTAATTTTTTAGCCCACAGTAATTTGTCAAAGTCTCTCTTCATTTTTGAAAATGGAATTTAGACTCCTAATCACACATATGTAGAAGAAAATATATTCCAAGGTTTTGTTTATCCTCATTTTCAACACAAGCAAATGGCTATACATGGTGCAAGGTCATGGGAAAATGAACTTGAAGTGTTCCTAAAATAAATAAATAAATGTTTGCTGATTTGCTGTCTTACATATTAGGTATGTGATGTGATTCTCCTGAGTGAGTACACAGCAAAATGCAACAGTCGTTTTTCCAAGAATATGTTGTATGAGAAATATTTTGTGCAACAGGGTCATATGAATCACTTGGAATTAACATAATATCTCTCTTTTGAGCAACCATTGATCCTCTTTGAAAGAACAGCTAGTGTGCATTCAGCAGCATAATGTGACAGGTATATGAAAAGATAAATGCGAAAAGATTTTGTTGATTTGTTTAATATATAGGCTACCTTTACAAAAGATGTTTAAAAAAGAAGCACATCTGAAATGCTAACAGGTATTCTAAAGTTTTATTTTGTCGTGTTTGGGATTTGGAATTTGTAAATTCAATGTGTGTAATCTTTATTCATTTTTTTCCACTCCTGGTTATTTTTTAGACTCTTTAGACTGTTTTTTCAGACCACTTTTTCATTACATTCTTTGAAAGTGTTTAAATGCCTGCTGCCTTCTGATTTTGACCTTTCCTCAGACCATATTGTATTAATTTTTGGTACTTTTTGTTTCTCAGATAGTTCTGTCCTAATGATCTCTATTCTGCCTTTTTATACAACCTTTTGAATTCATACTACTCTCAAATGACTTATATTTTTTACCTAGTCCATGTTAATAAAAAGTACTATTCTGAAATCACATCTTGGCCTCATGGTTAATTTTGAACAGCTAATGTGGATTATTGGTGAATCTCTGTTTACATATCTCAGAAGAGAGAAAATCAACAGAGTTACTGAGATACAAAAGACTGCTATTTGAGATCAGCTTTGCTTTTTTGCAACCTATCCCTATTAAGCTGAGGAAATACAGTGTTAAAACACCAGATTGCCTTATAAATTATTTTTAAGTTACTGGCTCAAGGAAGCACTTCTTTGTGCTACAATGTAACTATCTCATTTTATGGACCTGATTCTCAGCTGATGAAAACCAGCAAAGCTCCAATAGAGTTACCCCTGTTAAAGCCCCATACTGCTGCTAAAAACCACTGCTAAATCCATATGCATATGCCTATGGACAAATTAAATTCCTCTGTATGAAAGTATCACATCTGACCCTTCAGATTTCATTTATGATATTTTTTTTATTCTTCATACTAGGAACTGCAATGATAATACTATCTTTAATATTTTATCTCCATTTATATACTTAAGGGTATCCTGTGATGCCATGGGAATCAATGTTGTGGAGCAAAATTCTTCACAGCAATTCTCCAGTAAGAATTTTGCAAAATAACTTTTTCTTAACACATAAACTTACAAAGGTGACAATCAAAGCCAGACGATAGTAACAATACACTCTCTTGTGATCTATTATTTACTGTTACTTTATACTTCTAAAATATACTCCTTTTGATGCTTTTTACCATGTAGTTTTATTCTTACAATAAAGTAGAGCAAATTTTATGCTCTTTGCTGGCTTTGTAGATCTCTTTGAATTACACCAGTAAGTTCATCCATTCAGTGATGAATTATAAAGTCTTAAAGTCTTTGTAACACATTGCAGGGGGAAATATTTTCAAGTATTGTTTATCACCAATCCAAATGAAGAGTGAAATTCCATGTTTGGCTGGTCAACACAAAGATAGCACAATTAAATGTTTCAAAGGGCAAAAATAATGACAATTAAATTGAAATAAGAAGCTTTAAGGCAGGCAATTTGAAGATCATTAATCTGTAACAGATAAAACAGGCTTGAAGGAGGCCACTGGTGGAATTTCTAACAGAATTGTAAATGATATAATAAAAGCATCATTTCACCTGTCCTTTTGTCTCATGTTTCAGAAGTAATAGCACAGGCAGCATGAGGGACAATGCAGACTGCTTTTAGAACATTTATTTAGGTAGTAAGGAGCATCTTTTATTGTGGTTGATCTTCAATTGATAATGCATAATTTGAAGGTAACTACATACCACAATGCTACAGTTCTTTAAGGATCAGTTAACCGATTTCATATGAGAATCAGGAATGATGGCTCAAATCACCATTACTATATACTAGCTACTAAAATTTTCACTGGTGTTACTAGTCTCTTAAACCAAGACAACTGATTCAGGCTTGAATAGGTAAGCAAGAGACTCCTAGAACTCTAAAAACTGTGTTTATAATCTCATGTTAGCTCAGGCTGAAGCTCATCCACCCTGTCTATGTTGTGGGGACTCACACTGTGGCTTGAGTATCAAGTAAGCCAATAGGCTTGTTCGGTGCAGAAATTTCAGCAAGAACTGTGGGCATCAGTGTGAAGTTGAACAAGGCAGAAAGCAAAGGAAAACAGTCTTGCTGGCTGACCACCATTTCTCCCTAAGTTACCCCAAGGCTTCAAACTTTGAGACAGGTGTAACAACTTGCCTTTTGATGTTACCTCTTCCTCTCCATTAATTAAAGAGAAAACCTAAGAAACTAGGTTAGGCTGGAAGCTTAACTTTTAGATGTGTAAAGCTAGGTAAGATGTATCCCACCCAAACATTATCCCAGGACAGACCCATGACATCTCCAGCTTCGGTAATTCCCTGAGACAAGTTCAGTACAGATGGTCCCAGAAAAAGGCTTGACAGTCCCTGAGGCCGATGTTATGGTAGAGTACTAGTCCCTTCTAGTTACGTATTCCTTTCTGCCTCCCTGCTCAGGCAGCTAGATCAGGAAAAAACACTGAGCAAAACTGCTGATATTTTGCGGGGGGGAAGAGGGAACAAAAGTAGTATGGAACTCTTGATATATGATTATTACAGGGGATCTACTCATCTGCTCTAAAACGATCACCTACCAAACGACACATTTAAACTTTTTGGACCTTAACCGTGTCCAACTCCCAGCATAGGCACTGCCTCTTAGCATTATAATTTCACTGATCATCATCCCACCTGTGGGTAATGTAACCCACACAAGGGGTAATTTTTCTGCTTTACCACTTCACAGTGAATATAATAGGCAGAGTCAAGGCTTTCTACTATGGGCTAGCTGAAGAAGCAAGTAACGTCATTGCTCCCCTGTACTAAGGAATTGCTTGCTCTTTCGATGCTGGTGCATCAGGTCTTATAAACACAGACCTTCATAAGATGTAAAAGCAATAGATTCATTAAATATAAAAACATCCTGCTTCACCAGTTCAGCATGCATTGAGGGGTAGGAGAGGGGAAGTGTCTCTTCCAGAGGCGGGACAATGGAGGAAATGATTCAAGATATTCATTAGAAATTCTGTTTTGGTAGAGTACAGAGTTGCGCATTACTGCTAGATAATTGGAGCTCCCCATCCTCCAGAGCAAGGTATGATGTGGTTGATACAGAAAAGAGGTGGATGAATGCTTATGGCATGAATGCTTATGGCATGATGTAGATCACCTTGCTTAGTGAACTCAGGCTGAAACTCAAGAAGGGCTACCAAAGCCAGCACAGACATAGCTGAAAATTCCATCTGTGCCTCAGAAAGATGAAATATTTACTTTTTGTTGTGGAATGCCATATAATTTCACTACACTTCATTCTACTCAACTAGCTCAAGCTTTACGCTGTTGTAAATGATAATAGAACATGACCTATTGCATTCAGGAGTATGACTGTAAGTTTACTTCTGCACCATCTCTGTGTAATAAAATCTATTTTATTATTCGCAGAAGCAAAAAAAAAAAATAGATATTGGTTATATCTGGCACAAACTCTGAGATCCTAGGAGAGAACTGTATAACATTCAAGCAATATAAAAACTAAATATATTCTTTTCTCCATATCATATATGAAAACAGCAGCCTTCCCAGAGTTTGGCACAACAGAAGCACAACAGAATCCACGTTCATTACGTTTACAAATGTTACATGTGATGATAAAAACAGAAAACTGAGGGGAAAACAAATCCTGAATTAAATGTTCATTTAATTACCACTGGTATTATGAAGGTGGCTCATATAATGTAGTGTGTAAAATTCTAACGTCCTCTTCTAATGGGATTTGCAAAAATTCACATAATGATGCCTCTTCTCACTGTATATATGTGTATTGTTCTTAGATTCTCTAATTCTGTCCCTTTATTACATGAGATCATGTTATAAAGCTCAAGTGATAAACACATGAACTCTAAACCACATGGTCCACTTTGTTTCAAGGTGTCACTGATTTCTCACCATAGCACCTCTGTTTTCTTTAATACCTGTAAGAAAGCGATGAACTGTGTATCTTTGTCTTTTTGCAAAGACCCAATACACTCCTTGATATATCAGTGTTTTACATTGTCATTATATAGGGATATATTTAGAGAGTCATTCATCTGATGAAATGAAGATACATATAATGCAGATGTTCTCATCTAGTCGCCCTAGGCCTCCTTTATGTGTATTTCTAGAACATCATCAATCTCACTATGAAGTAGGTATTTAAAACAGCTTAGATGAATTCCATCCTAAAAGTGACTGTTTTTCTCTGTTTTCTGTAAAAGGATCCTATGATGACATGCATATATAGAGATATATAAAGTCAGAGGTATGCAGTTAGGTGAGATGAATATCTACAATAATTGTGTGAAATACAGGTTAAAAGATTTTTAGATACAAATACTGACTGATGTAAACTCAAGTAACTGTTGACTAGAATAAAGCAAAGCTGTCAGTTATACAAAGTGAGAATCGAGGGAAGCTAAGATTTTCCACCAAAAAGACAGAATTTGCACTATCCTAAGATGACTGTGGACGTATAAACTCAAGGAAATGGATAGCATGACACATTTTACAGTGTAGATTTCTTAAACAGAAACTGGAATGATTAGGAAATTCTAGCCTGGGAGACAAGAAAAGGAAGGTGATTAGAAATGAACTGACACCGAGCTAAACTCCAGTTAAGACCCTTGATGGAGAACTTCGTTAGGGGGTGCAAAGATTTCCACATTGTCTTTTCTAGCCCACCACTAACTTGAGGTGATTCTCTCATTTTTATGTCAAAAGTACACTGCCATCCTTAGAAAGCAGATTTACAACAATGAGTATATTGAATATCCCAGATGTCCTTCTCTCCTCCTTATTAAAAAGCATCTAAAATTTCTTTCCCCTGACACGCCTTCAGTATCTGCAAAATAGACCGTTCTTCTCATCTGTCACTTCATTCTACTGTAGCGGCCCCTGTCTCCAAATTGTAAAGCATCTGGGAGAAGAGCTTTGCTATATGGTAATCTCATTCCCCTGCAATTTATCCTTTGGACAGTCCCTATACAATTAAAACCCGTATTGAACTGGAAAAAATAATTCTCATCATATGAAAATTTTGAGGATTAGAGAAAACATTTGAGGGCCAAATTGGAAAAATGTTCAAGGTAATGAACCCAATTACAAACCCAAGATACAAAGAAAAATCAGGATTCAACAATCAAAATAAGTGATTTCAATAAATTTTATTTTGATTAAACATTAATGTAGAATATTATAGTTCAGTATTTTATAAAGTGTTTTACTCAAGATGAATTTAAAAATAAAAATAAGAAAAATTGAACCAAGGAAACTCTGAATATTATCAGTTAAAACATAAAATTAACTGCCTGCACAGTTAAAAGTTTTCTTCATTATTTTTTCAATAAGTTTTTCAACCCTTCCTCACAACAATTTTCTTTAAAATTAATCAGTATTTTTCAGGAAAAAACACATGAAATGAATAATATCAAATCCAACAGTAACAAAATAGGTGACCACAGTAGAATTATGTAGGATTCATTTATCTCTGTGTATTGACATTAATACTAGAAAGACATAATGACATTCTGGTGTATCATCCTGCCTATCTAACTATGAAGTCTAACTTGGAAATTCCCTTTCCACACCTATGCTTTCATGATCTTTTATCTGTGAAAGTGGCAAAAACACTATTTTACCCCGTTCATCTATTCAAACTGTTTCGATAATCAAAAGAGCTTCTGTATTCTCCTACAACAAATTTAACATTGTAGGCAATTTACCATTCAAAAATATGATTCTTGGTAATATCACATGCTGAAATGTGCAGACCCTCAAACTATCTGCTTTAAGAAGATATCCCCTCAGGTATTTAGAATTGACTTCTGACAGTTCAGGGCTATGCATAATTCATATTCTGAACAGCATCTCCAGTAACACATCAATAAACTGAAGAGATTTAAGTTTCCCCTAAACATTCTTGAGAATCATTCCTCCTCCATAGCAACTGAATGAGCTCTGACATACATATATGTATTTAGTTATACATTTTTTGCTATTTTCAGATGTGCATATATGTTTAAATTATAAAATTGAAAGTTTTACTTGTCTTTGTCAGATGTTGCCGCCTTGGAGGAAAATATTTGTAGAACTTGCTTGCATTAATGTGCATGTTTAAAAATGTTAATATATATTCTTTGAAGGCTAGAAGAATTCAAGGTATAACAACCCATCTCCTGTAATGAAATTTTTCAGTGAATGATCACCTTTTTACTAACTGTTAATACAACTGGAAGGAAAATATATACTGAATTATCATTGGGTCATGGAGGAAATGAATGCTGCTTTTTATTATTATTATTATTTAACACAAGCAAGATCATAAATATTTTATATACCTGCTGTATATAGACTCAATTTTTTTCTTTATGCCAAACATACCTGGCTTAGATACCACAAGAAATGGAGGAACTTTTCTCATCAGCGTGGGGAGCAGAATAGGTGCATCTCACGGCTGCTCCTGCAATCCCAGTATTGTGGGAATCCAGCCAATTCAGTGCTCAGTCAATGGCTGATTGATATTCCGTCTTTGCTTGTGCCTTATCTTACCGTGCCCTATTCTGTTGTTTTACTCTGAGAAACATTTGTTTCAGCAGTAAGTGATGCAGCAAGCAGAGATATAGAAAAGAGATCTTTATATGGCCAGAGCCCAGTGTTACATATGCAAAAACCTGATGTTCTTTCTGGTGGCAGCTAGGCTTAACTCACCTTTCTGACCACTTCTGACTACATCACACTGAGCTGTGCTCCCTGTCACACAGGCTGCAGACTTCTTATTTATTCTTCAAATGCTGTTCTTCCAGACCGAACAGGAGTATACATATTCCACTACGAAGAGCACGACTCTTTCCCCATTAGACAACAGAGTGCATGAAGGTCTTGATTGTTTCAAAATGCCTTTGCAAGAGCTGCGAATCCTTCTTCACAGAGCCATAGAGTTGCTCAGTAAAGTGCACAGTCCTTCTGGCATTGTGCCACTTGTCCTGTGTATGTATATGCAGAGAGAGCAAAAGCATGCACAGCCACAGTTTTACCTTCTTCACAAAACACTGCTAAGCTTTCTCTGTGTTAATTGTACCTGACCTGGTAATAAGGGGTGCATCGATGGTAGCATTTTAATTCAAATTAGGAGTACACTTTTGAACTGAATGTCCTGATCCTCCCCACTAACTCTGCTTTGGATCACATCCAAGACTCGTCTTGGAGAGCATAAACCATGGATGAAACCAAACTTATGCTCCAGGAGCACACCTAGTGCAGCGCAACAGCTGGTGGGCATCAGCCCTGGGGACCATTTTGGGATGAGACTAAACCATCTCTGAAGTAATGTCCTCCCCCCCAACACACGCTCAAATAAATATTGTGTGAATGACACATTGTGGAAATCATCTGTTTTTCCTCCACAGATCTTATCCTATTGGGTTGCACTATCTAGTAAGATACACATAGGCAATGCCATGTTCTTTCTAGAATAGCTGTAAATTTACCATGCATCCAGTCACAAAAATAGCCACACAGCTTCATGGATTTTAAAATCCTTTTTTAGATTTGCTTCATCAAAACTCTTTCTTGCCAGCTAAAAGGTAGGCATTTCTTGTCGCTCCTATTTTGAGAAAATCCATATAATGGTACCAGTATGAGGTGACTTATAAGTTTCCTAGAATATAGATTTTCTTCCAGATGTACCCTAATTTCTAGGAAGCTTTTTAAAATTTCTCTCAAACTGTGACTGGGGAACTGTGCTTGGTAATTTAGAGGGCAATGCAAAAGCAGTACTATGACTGGTAAGTTACGGCGGTGCTACCTACTGGTCCAGGTGCGTTTTCTAAGATAGTGTCTTTGTCTCCAGTAGGAAAGGAAAAAGCTCCAAGAACTGCTTGAAGTGAGCATCCTCTTGGCCACTGGTGCAAGTGTTCTCCTTGGGTCCTTGTCCTTCCTCATATGCTTATGTGTTCCTCCAGTATGCATGTAAGCTTACTTATTAATATCTTGCAAGCATGTCACGTTATTTAAGAGTAACAGAATGTGTCACTTTTTCACATCTTTTACATTTTTTATATTTAAAAAAAATCACATTGAGTTTGTGAACTCAATTATATCAAAAGTTTTCTGGAAGCTCTAAGATTAGAGGTGATTGGAATTTTAATTTCATGGGGAAATCTGACATTTTGAAATGAAAAGTTCTTAATCAAAATAAAAAGCCAGTTTTTCCCCAAATAATTTGTTGAAAATATGGAACTTTTGATTTTTTTTCTTTCAATAAGGTGAAATATTTTGGTTTACTATCAAATCACACTCTAGTATTTATGCAATCTGTGTAGTACTGTATATATAACTACAATAAATTTGTATGTTCCTAGAGAAGTTGAAATGAATCAAAATGATAAAATAGAAAGGAAATTGTTAACATATCAAAGCAGTTCAGTATTTAAAAAACAAAACAGAAAAGCTTAAAATGATTCTTTTGAAATTTTCCCTAAATTACAATTTTATCAAAATTGACATTATTTAATTTTATTTTTAACAAAACTACAGTTTTGAAACAAAGCTGTTTCACCCTGAATTTTTCAATCATCTCTATTTTAGAGCAAAATCAACACTGTTGAGATTTTTTTTTCTGATTTGTGAGATAGATTTTAATTAACTCATTTCCCCCTAAACAATTAATGCATTATACCATAACCATGGAAATCCCCTAGGATCTGTTAATCTAGCTGTCTCTTGGTGATATAGAATACCTCAGTGATAAGTTTATACATTATTGTGAAATGACAAGGTATATCCACTGAGTAGGTCAGGACATAAAAGAAAAAAGACTGCAGAGTCGCCTTGTCTCTAGTAATATTTTTAAGTCTAATTTAGCTATAATCTCCTAATTACAGCTACTTGATAATAACACAGGGCTGTGGCTGGACACGTTATAAATGAAAACAAAAATCTGTTCTACATGCACAGATGCAACGCAACGAGCTGTGCATTTTAGAAGTTCAGGAAATCTTTTATCCTCTAATATGTGTGTTTATACTTACAGACCTTGTGTATGTGTGTGCGTGTGTGTGTTTTGTAGTAGTATTTTCTCTACATTCTCAGGAGAAAGCTATTCCTTTTGTTTATTTTCCTGTATTCTGCAGATCCAATAATACTTTTTTTTACATATGTTGCAAGTAGGAATTGAGTGCTGTCTAGGCAGTTACAACGCTGCTTGTAATTTACTTTTCTTTCATGCTCAAGAGACTTGAGCATGAGCATCGGTAGTTTTTATCATTTGGAACCAAGAGCCAGGATTTTACTGAGCTTAGGCTATCTTCTGTGGTATGCCTAAAGGTATAAGTTAACATCTTTAGAGAAACCAGGGTGGAGACTTTGCTGCTGCTTACACTATGGCAGGCACACATATTAAAAAGTAACATAGGATATGGGATTATAATAGAAAGGTGTACGATGTGATGCACTCTGAACACGATCCCTATCCCACTGAAGCCAGCAGGAGACTTGTCATTGATTTCAGTGGAAGCTGGAACTGGTCTTATCAGTCTTCCACAAGCAGGAGAATTGTACGAGCATTTAGATAGCAACGCTGATACATTTGATGCCAGGGTGTTCTGCATGTTAATGAAAGAAAGGCAGTTGGTGTCATGCCTGCAAATATTTCCCTGAGTATCTATTTACTTACATAACAGACTCTGATTCTGAAGCCTCCAAAATTCCCCTTTGTTTGCCAATCTGAAGAAATAAGCTTCAATCATCCTGTACAAATTCCTGAATTCCTTGGAATTTACACAGTGTCCTGTTCTGAGGATCTAGACTCTTACAATGGGCATATTTTCATCACATAGATCGACCGCCTTTCCTTTTTCATTTCAAAGGAGAGATTCTGCTTTTAATAAACCTGGCTGCTTGTATGATGCAGTATCAGCATTGATAGATTCAGCAATAATAGGTCCAATCTGCCTTAAGTCAGATTAGTAGCCCATAGAGTAGCAGTAGTAGATATAATCTCAACACATGAGATTTTCCAGATAGCTGGAAAATCTGAGGTAGGTTACCACTAAACAGAGTTGTCTACAGCCCAAAGAGGTGAGGTTATAATATCTGCACTAAGAGGAGTCTCGAGTCTACCCTGCCACTGAGG
This sequence comes from Dromaius novaehollandiae, assembly GCF_036370855.1. Classification (NCBI taxonomy): domain Eukaryota; kingdom Metazoa; phylum Chordata; class Aves; order Casuariiformes; family Dromaiidae; genus Dromaius; species Dromaius novaehollandiae. The sequence goes on along the minus strand of NC_088098.1, from coordinate 205,418,731 downwards.
GCTGAGAAAATGAACTTCTGCTGGAGCTGGGGCTCAAGCGAGCAACCTGGGAACTTGGCGGGGAGAAGAGGGTGACACAAGGCTTCACCCCATCTGCATTTCATGGTATCTAGCACTCCACTAAGAATAGTTGGGAAATTTCACACAGAGTACATGGTTTGGCTTTCCTCTTCTTCACTTCCTCTGGTAGTTGTAAAAACACAGTTACTGTGTTGGATGGTTGTGTTGAAGGGAAGGGGGTGGAATAAGAGACAAGTATACAGACAGAAAACAACACTGAATGCCATCTTATACCATTATCTATATATATATATAAAGTGACTGAATTGCAAATGAGAAATATGTGTTGCTACTTACATATGGTTTGTGAACGCTTTCATTATATTAAGGAATGGTTTTGTGTATTTTTGCTACTGAGGGGGAAAAAAAAGTTTTCTTGTCAAGGAAATAAATCTCTCCCTCCTCCCTCCCATGATGTTTTCAACCAAGGGGTCATGTTGTGTTGTGTTGTGTTGTGGTAGTGTTTCTTATGAAACAGAACTCTTTAGACTCAACTGAGAAACAATAAGCACATTAGTATAACTGAAGACAGTCCTGGTATAACAAATGAAAACCACAGAGACTTCTACAATAAAGAGAATTTCTCAGATTCTATCTACTCACTGACGATGACATTTTGTAACAGAATCACTGCACAGATCTGAGAGCATGCAACTCACTGGATGTTGCTTTTCCCCTGGCTCAATGAGACAAAAATGTTATGGATAAATGGTGCTAGGTTTTAGAGTGTTTTTCTGCTTTTCGGGGAGCTTTTCTGAGATTTTAAGGCCCAATTCTGAAAGATATTGAGTATTTCTTGGGGAAAAAAAGCATTCAGTAAAATCAGATGGTGATATAGCACAGTAGGTCTATATGTTCTTGTATGTCAAGAAAAAGGTAATCATGTGATTGTAGGAGAAGGAGTTGGAATCAAGAGGTCATCTAGTCCAGCTTTCATGTAGACATACATATATGTGTGTATTTCAGGATCATCACTGCCACCACCATCATCATCAAGCTGTTTTCATATAACTAATCTATAAAAAAACTCTGTCTGCTAGCTCCTTGATTCCTTATCAGAAAGGTGTTATTTGAATATGTTTTGGGCTTAGAGTACAGTACCACTTGTGCTTTGTTATGCTGCATTTATTTGGAAAGCATTTCAGCACTTGGTTTGGGTTTCAGATTAGAGAAAAAATCAAAATTTGACTATGAGTAGGCTGATCAATTATTCATTCATCTTGTCAAAAGAAAATCAACCTCAAAAAAAAAAAAAAGTATTTAGCAGCAGCTAAACAGTTTGATAGCACTTGAATTCTCTACTAGAATTCTTTACCAATAGCTTCTTCTCTTAGACCTTCAACGCAGGACATTTAGGAAAGGTAGAAAATAAGGTATAAATTCCAAGGTATGTTTTGAAAAACAGTGTGCTTTTACTGGATATCTAAGATCACGTACAGGTATTACAGTGATTATTATACTGCTCCTCCTTTGATCAGGGATATCTATTACAAAGGAAAGGGGCTGTTCTTGACCAAGTGCAAGTAATTTTCGAACCCTTGCCCTTTAGCAAAAATGTTTCCAGTTAAAATTTGTCTGATGTTACATTTCTCTCCTTTTTCTCTCATTCTCCAGTGAACACAATTCCCTTCACTGTGTAAAATTATGTTGCTGTCATGGATTATGTCAACTTTAACCTTTATTACACATTTTAAGTTATAAGTTTTCATGAATGGAATTAAAAACAAAAGAGAAAGAAAAATCGCTGAGCAAGCATGGTAAAAGCCTAAGTATTAAATTGCCCCTTCTTATTTGGGTGAAGTCTCACTTTATTATACTTTTCCCTGCCCTTATTATTCCTCTATATCTATATTATTTAAAAGCATTTTCCAGCAGACATGTTTTTATTTCCAAAATTTTAGTTTGCATTGCAGGATTTTTAAATGTGAATTTTTTTCTTTTCCATAGAGTATGTCTTCACAGACATGATGTGTAATATTAAAGCTATGTGACTGTAGGTTCTTGCACTACTGACATTTATTGTAAGTTTCCAGCAAGGAAGTATAGATGAAACTGTTCTACAATATCACTTTCTGATCTACTTCTCTTTTGGACATACATCTTACAACCACTGACAAGTGTTCATAAAATATAATTAAGATAAAGCTACAGACATGTATATACATATACATACATACATACATACTTACACACACACACGTGTGTGTGTTTCACTGGCACTTTCATGTTAACAAATTTTTGCTCTACCTACACTTTTAACAATTTTAATGAATTAAAAATCTTAATTTTTTAAATTGCATGACAGAAAGCTATTCTTCCTTTTTTGACTGTTGACAGTATACCCAAGTCTGATTAACTGAAATCTTCCTCAAACTGTAGTTTGTTTATTAGAATAGATTTATTGATAGAGAAACATGGTTATTTCCGAAAGCACACAAGTCTTTAATTAATATCAGTTTTGATGGTAAAAAAAGGAACTCAACCTGCAGTGATTTTTAGTTTCCTTTTTCAGATTATTTAAGCTTTGAAATATTTGATCTTAAATTAGTTACCTCCTTGTTCTCCTGAATATTTAAAGTTGTTCTTGTTGTGATTATGTTAAAGAACAGGAATTAGAATAACATAGCACAGTGAGCCACTGAACTTTCTTTTAACTCTAGAAAATCTACACGCAAATGCTTCCTTTTTTTGCATATGCAAATAATTCCATAGAACCCGACAGCTGGAATCCAAAACTAGACAAATATAGAGAAGAAATTAGCAACACATTTTTGAGTACTGTATGCTTATGGGTGTTTTAGAAAGTCTGCCTAACCTAAGTAGTGCAAGACTGTCTTCAGTAGCAAGTAGTGCAGTGTCACAGGCGCAGGCGGCTGGAAGGAAACTAGTGGTGCTGAGGATCCGGTGTCTAGGCTAGCCCACCTTGAGGTCCATTTTTTTGGCTTGCGTAAAGCCAAAAAGTATTGCTTTCTGGACCTGAAACCTGGAAATAAATAGTTCCTTTATATAACAGTTCCTTTATATAACAGCTCCTCACATAAATAGTTCCTTTGAGTGCAATCAGATTACTCAGGTGGGGAAGGCTGCTCTCATGTGGAAGTGTTTGCAGTATCAAGACACAGATAATAATTTTAAAGAATAAAATCTTCACCGTAGCCATACATGTTTATAATATTGTTCATCACCATTGCCATTATAATAGCCATACAGGGAATTGCAAGGACAACCTGGAAAGCCACATTAGAATAACCATTTGGTAAGCTGATTCATAAAACCAAAGTAATATGAATTTTTTTAAAAAAAAATATAGAAATGAAGTAATTCTATAATCTCTCCAACCTAAATTGCGATACTCCGTCAGACTGATCTACACAAGTGTAGAATGCGTTTAACATTCCTCTTTTATATTTCCACTGATTTTAGGAGTTCTCTTTCATGTAAAAAGTAGGTGTGTAAGCAGTTTCAGCAATGTAATTGCACTGACAGCATATTATTGACTCATAAGCTTAAGATGCAGAAGGAAAAAGGGGAAGACAGAACAGGACAGAAAGATAGCTATGACTACCAGATAGCTAACTGAAATATGAATATTTGGAATATTATAAATATGAATAAATCTTAAATCTCTGCAGTGTGAAGAAGGTAGCTAGAAGGTATTTACAGTAGTAAAAATAGGAAACATTTAGCAAACAATAGGAAACAATAGGAAACATTGATGCTATGGACCAAGCTATATGCAGCAGTACAGAGTAAATGAAGACTGCTAGAAGATTATAAATGTCACAGGTGAAAATGATAGCACAGGGTCTGACCAATTATGACAAACCTAACTACAAATGTGGTGACAGAGATTGTCATATGAGACTGGATGTAGGGACACATGTCAAAGATCCTAAGATTATGAGTCATCACCAGAACAGATCTGGGTTTCACCCAAGGTGAGCAGACAAGATGGGACTGCAGTGAGGGAGAACAAGAGCGGGTCCCACTGACCTGTAGTACAAAGAGAAATGGTCAGGGGAAACCATCAAACACGATCAAGGAGAAGGTCAGAAAGAAGTAGGAAGAGCAGATGATGCTGTGAAAGCTGGAGAAAGACAGAAGCATATATTCAGCAGTGTCAAAACAAACCCACAAGTCAGAAGGAGAATTGCATTGAACAATAAATTATCCATATGTGGTCAAATATTACTCTGTATATATCAATCGATCTGAGTAGGTCAGCTGAATTAAGTGTGTGCCAGTTTTGCTTTTATTTATGTAAATCTTCTAGGCACTAAATACAGGCACTTTTCTAACTATTCATCATCTCTTGCCCAGAAAGTTATTTATATAATTTTGGCATGTTTGAAACTGCTGCCTGTGGAAGTCACACCTATTTGATGCTCTTGCTGCATATCAGTAGCCATATGGAAAGACTGTTTAGTTTCTTATAGGCTTAGTTAGGAGTGCATGAGCAGAAAATCAAGCCAAAATTCCAAAATGGTTGGGGCTGGAGCACTTGCCCTGTGAGGAGAGGCTGAAAGAGCTGGGCTTGTCCAGCCTGGAGCAGAGACAGCATTGGGGCATCTGACAGCAGCCCATAGCACCTATGGGGAGGTCATCAAGGAGGTGGAACCAGGCTCTTCACAGCAGTGCATGGTGGGAGGGTGAGAGATTCTGGGCAGAAATTGAAAGAAGAAATGTTCAGACTGGATGTAATGAGAAACTTTTTCCCCACATGAGGACAGTCCAGCAGTGGCACAGGTTCCCCAGAGAGGTTGTGCAGTCTCTGTCGTTGGAGATTTTCAAGACCCGATTGGACAAAGCCCTGAGCAACCTGGTCTGATCTCATGGGTGACCCTGCTGTAAGCAGAAGATAGATTATAGACCTCACGGACCCCTCAGGCCTTGAGATTATCCTGTGAGCCTATGATTAGTCTACGATCCAAAAATACACACTCCCAACTCCCAGTAACCAAGTAGTTGCTTGGAAAAGTCCCTTCTCTGCTTCAAGGTGGGCTGAATCATGTTTCTTACATGCTTATTGTAATATAGTGTCCCTTGTCTTACAACTCTATATTGAAAAAAAAATCAAAAATTAAATGATCCTTTTTTTGTTTGTTTCTTTTGCTTTTTTGCATGGAACAATATGGTTGTCTCTCACCCCATACCTATGTGTGTATTTGGAAGGACTATAATTGTGACTATTATAATTAGTGAATACGGATTCATTAAAAGTGGCCTAGTCTATTCTGAGGATCAGACACTAATGTACTCTACTATAAGCCATATCAAAATACAGCTTATTTTTAATTTACATAATTTGCTAAAAGAAACTGAGTAGGTATAAATTGACTTTCAGTGATTTTAGTGAAAATTCATTCGTTCCTATGAAAAATACCTGTTTATTTATCTGAATGTATCTTGAATGTATCAGACTGTGAAACAAAGAAGGTGATTAAAAAATCTTGATATAAATTAAAGTGCATTGGTTTTGAAAAATAATTGGGTTTGGATAAAAGCTCTTGGAATTAGTAAAAATGTGCTGCTTTGAATAAAAATCTGTTCATTTCAATGTAAGTGTGTTGCTTATCATACAAATGGTCTGGTTTCAGTGGAAAGGACTTTGTATTCCATGGCAGTATATAAACTTTCAGGCAAAGATTATGCCCCAAATATTTAATCTTTTACTAAAAAGCAAATGTTAAAAACATCAGCATTTTATTGCCATACACAGTTGACTGAAATTCTACAATTGAATAGCATTCTGTTGGAAAATACACTTTACAGGAAATGGAAACATTTGGGATAAATGCATCATTTTAACTGAAAATTCAAAATGAAAAACATATATTATTCATTACAATATTCTTGTTCATTCTCAGTTGTTAATTTGTGCACACATTTCATACTCATTCACAAATAAAATATGTGCTCAGAATATTATACACAGTATATCTTTTAGTAGTCACAAAGTACATATTTAAAATAAATAAGAATTAGATGAACTGGAACAATGAAGTCAAAATGGAAGTTTTACTTCTATAAAATCAAGTTGCATAATTTGACACATATTTGGAATTCTTGTCCTATTAAATGAGGATTAACTTCACTAAAGTCTGTGGAGTTGGATAGGTCTAAATTGTTAGAGCATCAGAGCAGATGGACTGATGCCATTCCCTGAATTAAAGATTCGTAGATCAAAAGGTGGACCCCAAATCCTATAGGGCAGATGGCTTTGCTTTCTTTCTCATTTTCTGGTAATACAAAGGTGTTTTCTGGGGATATCTGCATGTGTAATATCAGATATGAAAACAGCAGAACTACTGTATCTCTGAGGAGGGAATTCTCAGGGGATCTGAAGTATGGAAGTATACACATATCCCTGTTGGGGAGGTGGCTAAGGCTGATCACTCTCCTTTAAAGATCTGTAAGGTTTCTATTCTTTCCTGAATCTCAGTACACCAATGTTCTGTTAATCAAGTCATAATAAACTTGCTTTTCCACAGTTTCTTATATTGGGGAGGAGAAGTTAACCTACCTGTCAGCAGCAACTGCTGCCATGCTACCAAGAGTTGACTGTGTTCCTGATCGGGGGGTTGACTCAGAAGATTTCAGAGCTCTCATGCAAAATTACAAATGAGGACTGCATCATGTTCCTCTGGGTCCAGGCATATTTTGTTTTTAGCAGAACAATAATATCAGTCATATTGTCCAAATCAGAGACAGCTCTCACTCATTCAAACTCATTCAAACTTCAGGTTTCTAGGATAGATTCCCTTAATTGGATGATGAACAATAATTTCTCTTCTTCCTTTTCTTCCGTCCCCCACTTTTTACCCCTATTGCTTGTCCAGTGCCATGTGATGAAGGAAAAAGTTCATTGCTGTGATCTCATTTTGTCCACTGCCTTTGGAAAAGTGATTGGACAGCATACGATATCGCCAAATGCAAAGACGAGCTTTTAAATAACTTCACCACATCAGTTGTTTTCCCTTCCGCTCCCAGTCTTTTTATCTTCTGGTCTTCTGCCTCCTGAGGTGGGAAGAACAGGAACAGCAAATATGAAAAATTTGCCTCCTGTTTAATCTTGTCACTTGTTTCAAAACTACATGTTTGAAAGCTCCTTATGAGAAGGAACTTTTTTTTTGGTCTGTTTTTACCAGGCCAACAGCAATACGTAAGCCCCAGTAGAAGCTCTGAAACTCATATCTCCTTTCATGGACTCTATAACTTCGGTTTGCCTCCGGTATCATTTCCTCTCAGACAAGGGCCAGTTGCTTCTTCCCTATTACTGAGACTGAGGTCATCAGAAATAACGTTTACTGAACTCTCAGCTCGACCAAGATTTTGGCAGAGAGTACAGCAGCGTAGCTTCTGTGAAGTCGGTGCTGTGGGGATACACACCAGCTGAAGATAGTTACTATGGCTTTCTGTGCTCATTACTCAGTGAATAATCATTAAGAAGAGCATAAACACTAATTCAGTTCTGTTTTTAATAGGTCAGCAAAGGCACATTTTTCTCTCAGAAAGAAAACTACCTCACTAATACACCAGATCTAATACTTTGTGGTTTTTTTCCTTGTAAACAGCCCTTCCCATGGAATTTACCTACAGTTAAGTAACAACAAGAATAAACATGACAATAATTGTTAAATTATTATTTTAAAGCTTGTAGATCCTAAAACAAATGCTGCTAGCTTCAAATAAAATTTTAAAAAATATCTTGTCCCTGCAAAGAGAAATCAAACGCATAGAAATAGTCTTTCCCTGGACCCATATAGACTACTAACACCTCACACCTTGTCCCCTGATCCTACTGGGGTTAACAGTTTCAAATACCTCCTGATAAAATAGAATTTGAAGTGCCTCTCTGTTGTTAAAATAAAAATCCTTTTGACTCAAACACTGTGTCAGTGCTGAAGTCATTTAAAATGACCTGCTTTTTCTAAGGAAGATCTTGTTTTTGTCTCAATACTGTCTGATCCTTCATCACGGTATTGAACACTCTTTCTAAAAGATCATCAGTAGGTAGGGAGGGGAATGTCACCCCTTCTGATTCAGTCCCTTGCTGTCACTCTAACAGAGAGCTAGTTGGCCAAGTTTGCTGTTTAAGGCTTTCCCAAAGTAAAGTATTCCCACGACGGGACAGAACTAGTCCTTTCAGCCTTTTATTTTAGGGAGAAAATGATTGTGTTTGTGCTGTTGCATATCAGTTGGTCCTCTTGGTCTTTCTGCGTAAGAAAGATCTTATGCAATTTCCAAACAGTAAAATAATAGTAGGCATCTTTTCATGCTGAATTAAAAATCTTTAACTCACATTACTGCAATCAAGCCTCAGTCAAGCAACATACTGGGCATGATATAGGTTCTCCTGTCCCTTGTCTGTGCTTGACTGCTAATTTGAAATTTCTAATTGCATTCTTATGATCTTGCTTCCTGTCAGACCGACAGCTACATAACGCGTAGGAGGCAAGCTAGATGGGCAGGCTAATTATGAACCACAGCAGTCAGGAGGGAGAGAAAGAGGAGGATTATTTTATTTTTTAATCAATATTATATTTTATCTTGCACCGCCCCCAGTAGATTGTGTCTTAATGAGATTCACTCCTAATCAATGCACATCTAGCCAAATTAAAGGTCAGATCTTGCCTGTCTAGGGCATGTAAATCATGGAAAAGTCTTTGAGATGTCTTCTCCTCCTCCTCTGCAGAGCAGCAAAAGCCAGAAAGAATAGAAGTTTCTGTACCGGCAAAAGAAGAAGGCAAACTTTTCCTCTAATCTCCTGCAGCACACAGCACTCAAAGGGGTGGGAGAAAGACCGTCCATGTACCCTGTTCTTCTGTTTTTACTATGGTTTACTGACTACCACTTTATCCTTTTCTAGGGAACTATTCCATGTTTCTGCTCTTAGCCATGCCCCATTCATTGATCTTCCAACACTATGCAACACTGCCCTTGCCCTTTCATATATTTTTACATAACGTTATCTCATGCCCCAGGGCATACAACACATCTTTAGCACTGTGCTATAGAAACAATATTTTTTTTGTGGGTCATCACTCAGCACTTGCTGTATCTCAGACACTTTGAAAAACACACACACACACGCACACACGCGTGCACGCGCGCACGCACACACACACACACACACACACACACACACTACATCTAGAGGTCCCAGGAATACCATATGTGGGTCCAGAGTATACAAGTTCTATGCAGTAGAGACAGACTGCCTGTTCTAGTGATACAAACCTTAAAAGAAGAGTACACAGATTTTCCAAGCAAACTGCATTACTCTAAGAGGTAATCTCATGCTACAGAATCTCTCAGCTGCCTCTTACTTTAAGATCTACATTAGCCATGATACAATGTTTCATGAGTTTCTTTCCATTTTAGAATTCCAGGGATTTTGAGTTTAAAAGCAGAGTAGAAATTAATTAATTTAATTAATAGTACATGGTGTATTTCTGGACTTGAAATCATTTGATTTGTCTAGTTTCTTCTCCTGATTTATCAGTGCACACCAAAATCATGTTGTACCGGGTTCATCTCACTAGGAACCTGAGCCATTAGTCCTAATGGTGAGAATGAGGCTACAACCAGAGTTGGAGACATCAGTTCACAAGTTATGAGACAGAGGAGTTTACGAGATCTCCCAGGCTCAGAATTCTGTTAGAAAATATAACAAGAAGCAAGGATGGCAGTTATTTTTCTGTGTATCAAAAGATAGGTATATAGCAGAAAACTAGTGATAATAGGGACGAGAAGACACAAGCAGAACAGGAGGTATCACAAATCAAGGCCAAGTTAGCAAGAGACAGAACAAAGGGACAAGTCACAGCGCCACATTAGCCAAGAGCAATCCATGCAAGGGATTCATATATGCTGCTAGAGGGGCATTAATCCATCTCCCTGACTGATATTACACCCTTTCTGCTCACTCTCTCAACATCTTAGTATCTCTGATAGGAGTTGGAATGAGGACAAATGGTCCATTGCAGAGCCTGAGTACCAAACCTACACCTAAAAAGAAACTTTCCATCAATCTCTACTGACATTTGTTGCTATATTAATTCAAGGATATTTTCCAATTCCTTTTTAAGCCAGTAGTACCTGATATCAGTAAGGTATGTTAGGGTCCAAGGATAGCAAGCTAGGCCTAAAACAGCATAAATCAGTTTGTTTATTTTGATCGCACAGAAAGTGGCCCCTTAATCACTTTATATAGGTAGAGAATTAACCGGAATGAGCTGAAGTCAAATTTTGCAATTCAGATTATTAAAGGAGAAGTAGATAATGGAAAAGAATTCTGCTACTATCTGTAAGGCAAGTACAGCGTGGATGTGGGTTTGCTTAAGCTTTCACTTATGACACAGCTATTGACCAGCACTAAAGGCAGTGTGTTGGATTCATCCTAAAATTTTGCCCAAAGTAAAGACCAAGCTCAGATCTTGCCCAGGAAATCCTGGAAGTGTCATAGAAGATTAACTGTATATAATACATATAGTTCCAAGCAAGATCTTCTATTTTTGTCTCATACTTCCTGCATCTAGGACCTCCATTTGTTCACACCTCGCTTAGTTTCACTGACACCTTCTCATCCCTGAGAACACTCAGCACCAGAGTTTCAATGGGACTAAAGGGATCGAGCAAGGCACAATGATGAAAGGATGCTGCTCCCCAGCCTGGTTCCCTTGACTCTCAGCTGTCCCTGGTTTTGCAGTCTGGATAGCCATCTGTCTAGACAGGAGTTAACTTACTGGAATCTAAAAGTGGAAAGTAAACATCATTATCTCAGAGTCCTATTTAGAAACCACAACTACAGTGATAACAGAGCATTACTCCAAACTGGGCAGTGTTACAGAGCTCTTCCTTAGAGCAGATGGGCTGCGAAACAGCATACTTTGCGCGGACCAGCTGTGGGCTTGCATAATGAATACAAGCTGCTGAGAACAGTCTAGACAGGCGCAACGGCTAGAAAACAGACATTTCCATAACATAATAGGCTGTTGTAAAAATGAAGCTTGCTTCTTGGTGTTCCTAATAAAATGTAAGCTCTTATTAACAGAGCTAGATTATTGTGTACTGACCTATACTCCTTTGACAAGCTGTGCTAGTTAACCCGAGTAGATGTAAAATGTTACCAGTTTAACTAGTTAGGAACCAAACATCACAAGCAGATATTTTGCTCAATTATTTACCCAAAGAGAGCTGCAGTTTGCTCAAAATCAGATTGTTAATGGGGAAAAAATCTGAATGTCGCATGCTGATCAGTTAAAAACCAAGAACATTGCACTTTTTTTGAAAAGGTGCAAAGTATTTAGTTTTGGAACACATCAAAAAAAATTAATACTGAATTTTCTTGTCAGTGTTCTGCCTAATGGATACTGAGAGTCACTTTCAAGTTTTGGGGTTTTTTGTTTTTTTTTCCCTTAAGGCCAGCAGAAATACTATATCTCTCAACTGCATGCTGTAGATGTCTCTCTGATAGAGTTGTGTGATGTATAATCAGAAATAAAATTCTCATGTATTACAGAAGATGAAAAGTAGAGATATCAGGAACATCGGTAGAAACATTACTCTTAGCAATGTGACACTTAAAATGCAGTTTAATATTAAGCTGATTTCAAATGAAATTTAACAGGGCAGTGTATCAAGAAAAAAATAAGCATTTTGATTTGGAGAACTCTGAAATGACCAAAGATGCCTTAACGAAATGTTTTACTTTTGAAGCAAATTTATTCAGCATTCTTTTCTGTAAAAATTAATTAAAATTTTAGATTTTTATTGAGATTTGGGATGAAACCTGACCTGAAGTTTTTGAGTCTCTGAATCTCACTGCGTTCTAGCTGCACCAGTCTAATTTAATAGGGTTTCTTCATCTTCTTTGCAAATCTTTCATCGTGTGCAACTTGCAACTAAGGGAGAACCTACAAGGTGTTGGTAGATCTCTTATGGAGGATTGGTAGTTCAGAGTAGAAATCAACAGGCATAACTCCTGTCCTGACTATTTGCCAAATCTTCAAATGCAGAAAAGACATGTCATGGTTGAAAGAAATCATGTCATGGGTTAACTGGTATGTAGGAACCCGGTTCCACATAATGCATTTACGTTTGGCAGATGATTTTTCAGCAGACATACCAAAGGACACATCTGTGCAAAGTCAGAACACTACATATCAGCATTTAATTGCAACATTTTGCTGTTAATCAAGGCAATTGAAAGACAGTTTCTTCACAGCTAGATGTGTCCAGGTAGTATCTTAACTCTCAGTCTGTATTTATTTGGTGACTGATTTCAATTAGTTGAGTGAATTTTTAAAATCATGCAAAATGAAACATAAATTCCACATACTCCAAGTTTCTTACATGGAGAATCTTCTCCAAGAGCTGTTCCTGCCTTTGCCTTTGTGAGAGGTGCTGCATGAGCCACACAGAGATTTTGATGTGCACTGCAGCTCAGGCACTTCGACTAGTGGTGGGCCCCACCTCACCTCACGTGCTTTTGATTCTCCACCCCATTGCACATCCGAGATTTACCAGAGTGGTCTAGACCAAAATGGAAGTGTACTGTCTAGCTTTGCTTTAAGCTGACATGGTATCTGCATATACAAGACATGACACCCACTAACACAACTGATCTCTCGTCCAAAGCCTATTAAATAAATAAAAAATCCAAGGCTTTGAATCAAACCCCTACTACTTCCTGTTTTTTAACTTCAGAGAATTAGCCATTAGTTTTGAAAATGTGTGTGTGTGCATTTGGTGATAATATATTTTTTCAATAATGATTCAGTTCATTTAGTATTTTGGCACATCCCAGTTATCTTTCGGACAGATGCCTCACAACATTTGGTATTAAAGAACATATTATGTATTTTTGTTCATTAAATCAAAAAAGGGAAATGAAAAGCAGAAAACATTCTTGAAGTAGTAACCTCACTAGTCTAGATTTCCTCCAGGTCTTAAGACATAGAGACCGAGGATATTTAGAAAATAGATTATGCAAAAATATCTGGACCTTTTCTGTACAGATATATTCATCATTTCAAACTAGAAAAGAGAAAAAAAAGTACTGATAAAAGCATAGGAAACAATATTGTAGCAATGCCGTATCAGGAGATTATTTTGGGGCCATCAAAAAGATTTTGCAATTTTGTAAAAAGAAGATAAAGAAATGTGACCAAAACCCCTTCCAAGTGCATTAAAAAAAGCTATCATAAAGCAAAAAAAAAACCCTCACATGTTTTTCAGTTCTTTGTTCTCCTTTATTCAGCTCTAAACAGTTTCCCTTTAAAGATTTTAACCTTCTTGAGTGTCTTCTTTCTCTTTCTTGTGCATATAATATTGAATAGCTTTGTGATGAAAATCATGGTCAATATGAGAAAAAATTAAAAAAAGCCTTTTGATGAGAAGAAAAAAAAGTTTGAGAGTCTTCAGAAGGAAATTAACTGCTACGAAAAGACCATACAACAGCCTTTACATGTGTGTAATATATTAGTGTATTATTAACATAAATTAAGATTACTTGAGCCTTCCTCATTTTTTTTTGCTTGCAGATGTTCTTCTATTCAGTCTAATCTAAGAACGATTCGTTGCATGAACTTTACTTTTTTTTTTCTTTTTTGAGCTTTCCCATAACAAAGCAAACATAGTCATCTGGTACTTCCTAGTTATATAACCAGGGATGAAGAGTTAATTAGGATATAAGCACTTACCATCAGTCAGATTTGTATAAGCAAATCTAATAACTCAATGTCATTAAACATGCTTCTGCAATATTCTTGAGTGTCAATCACAGAGGAAGGCAGCAGGGGAATATCACTCGTTCTAAGTTTTAGGACCGAATATGAATCATACAGTGGGGAAATTCCAGAGGGAAACCATCACATTCTCTGAATCTTCCCTCTCTCCTTTTACATAATATATATATATACACACATATACATATACATATATATACACACATTTGTGTGTGTACCTGAAAAGAGGAAACTGTGACAAAGAGGAAAAGTTGTTGACAGCAGGGTTGGAAGCTCATTGAAGCCAGGGGGATGGGGTGTCGGTGAATCACCGCTCACCTGCTGCAAGACTTGTGTGACTCGCTGGAGTTTGTGTCCACATGTTTCTGAGGAGGGAGAAAAAGGGTTTTAAAAAAAGGGGAATGAAAAGCTGAGCAGTGAATTTCCTACTCCCACAAAGTGCTTGCAATGCGTGATTTGAACTTTAGCTGTTATTCTTGCAGTTGGAAAATACTGTGACACTGTACTCCTTTTCCCATTTTAGATGAAACAACTTTTAGTGAAAGAAGAGAAACAGCAGGATTCGGGGGAAACATGACTTATTCCTCTTCTGATCTAAGCGTCTATTCTAACAACACAGGAGTAACCACAGCTGGCTCTCCAGGAATGGTCTAAATGCCTTTGTTTTAGGGCATTTCGTATTTAAGTACCCCATAGATACCTTGCTATTAACAAAGCATGGAGAAATGCCTGGGAGTTATGTGACAAACACATGGTTAACCTGCTTGAAGTGAATTGCTCCTAAAACTCAGTGTAATAATAAATGCTTTTTCAGTTGCTTTGTTTCCTAGCAGATGTTGTTGTTTGAATTGTGTGTTTGACTCTAGTCACTTTAATTAGGTGTAACTCTCCATCTGAGTCCCCCAGGTCAGTGTTTTATAACTATCGTTTCTTCTGTCATACTGTTGGTTTTCAGCCACTGATGTACCGCAGTTGGCTTGCTCCCGTGCAATGCTTGTTTGCCATAAGCCAGCAATTGGGTTTCTTTAGCAGACCTTACCCTGACAGACTAACAGCTGTGCCGCCCCTAGTCCTCTGCGCACCTGTGACTGAGCTCGCAAATGCCTCGAAAGGACTGTACATGTCTTTTCCCTTTTAATATTATAAATACAGATGTGGCTGTCTGTGAGAGTAATAGCACCAACACATGCATGAATGCACTTGTTGGTAGGACAAATGCACCATTTTAGGATTTTTTTCCCAGAAATACAGCTAAAGCTACAGTATGAAACTATGCATCTTCTCTTCCCACCCTGAAAGAGTCCTGACAAGCTATGACCTGAAATGTATTCATCTTTTTTAGTACCTTAAAAACAACAAAAAAAAGTTCTGATATGCACTGTTTGCTGATTGATTAGATATTAGATCACTACAGAAGTGCTTGTGACACACTGATAGCAGAGGAAACCAGAGGATATGAGTCAGGCTGTTGGGAGAGTAGAAAGAGGTGTCCCAGCATCCCAGTCTTTTGTGGGGTAGGCTAAGGACTAGGTGACTGCTTGAAGAGCCAGTGAATGGAGCAAAAAAACCAACCAAACAAAAAAGATGATAGTGTGAAAAAGGGATGGAAATATCTGTGGTTTAGGGAGTGAAGAGTATTAGTGCTAGAAAGACTCTTGTAGAAGGGCCTCAGAAATAAGAGTTTCTGTAAGTTATATAAGAGAGGAGATTTGTTATTTTGCCTAATTTGCATTTAACTAATAAATAAAGGCTTGAGATAGGACTTAGGGGGCTTAAAATGTTACTTTTGAGGTAGCTACTGATGTTGGCGGATCTACTACAAATATAAAAAGTAGTCCTCCACCCAAAGAGCATGCAGACAGCTCAGTAACTACTGAACTGAAATTCCCCTGGGATCAGTGGATACTAGTTTGTGCTTCCTCTTAGTTATTAACTTTATAATCCTGATGTTTGTCTCATGTTTAGTACTAGAAAGAAAAGTCAATATCCTTCACCAGCAGTGAGTCATACTCTTTATTGGAGGAGTTTGCTGTGTGGGAGTGGGACCTAAGTGAATGTTTATATGTGAAAAAACAATTTCATTCTTCAAACCTGAAATATGTGCTCTTTCAGAAACCGGTTAGCGGTGGCATTTTAAAGTGTTTCTGTTTTCTATACAAAGCCTCTGTGAAATGGCATTTATGTGTCAGAGATCATCAAATGGTACCATTTCATTGCAAGTTCTTCTTTATTTTTTTCTTAACCATAAAAGCAAAGGGCTTTTAGATCAGGGTTTTTAAGTGAAGCTGTGACAGATAACAGAGAACAATCTTTCTTCCTAATGCTCTATATTTAGAGCGACTCACTGTACAACTTCCTAAAAAGAGAGATTTCTGGAGAAAACTAATTAACTTTATCTTGATTAGATCTGCTTCTGTTATAAAGCTGCTATATAATATGTAAACACAATTAATTATGCTTACAAAATGGTCAGACTCTACATTACTTATCTGCCCTCCATAAATATCCAAAATCTATGTATGAAGCCCTCTGCTATACCTAGGCACAGCCATAACAGCTTCCCTTGGAAAAAATAGTTTAAGAGTCACTACATATTATGTAAAAATTTGCTAATTTTACCTTTGTTTTGCTAGTTGCACAGTAGTTTTTGTTATTTTGTAGAACAGTTTTACAATGTGAAAGAAAGCTTTGGAAAGTTTTATCTTTTTAATGGAAGGGCAGTCATAACTTTTGATTAGTTTGCAACTCCTTGGGTTCAAAGTTCAATTTCAGGGGATAATAGAATGCCTTTTGTTTCTTTAGAAGACAATCTGTTCCATGACTTTGAGGCTATGCCTGGGCTTTTTATCATAGAGATACCTTTGGGTGAGAAGCAGGAGAGCTGTCTGTTTTACAGCTTGGATTAAAAGCTAGTTCTTGAAGCAGATATACTTCTCATATACAAAGTATGGGTGACTGAAGTAAGATTCTTAAAAGAAGGGATTATGTACGGATCTTTTCTAGAGCTGCTCTGTAGATGGAAAAAATTATAAATGAAATTACTGAAGTTTACTCAGCATAAAAGATATCACCTCCACTGGGAGACCAACATTCAGTACACAATGAGAAGGTGAGAGAACAGCGTTTAGTTCAGCCTAGAGAAGAATAAGAGAAGGCAACATAGTGGCTGTCTTCAACCTCCTAGTGGGTGATTAGACAAAAACAGACTTTTCTTGGAAATGACAGCAAAAGTACAAGAGACAAGGGACATAGCTTCCAACAAGAGAAATTCTGATTAGATGTAAAGAAAAATCCAGTTCACAGAGTGAGTGGAAAAGGATTGGGAAAGGTTGCTTAGAGAAGCTGTAGAACATCTATCCTTGAAGATATTCAAAACTCAGCCGGACATAACACTGAGCAATCTAATGAAACTTTGAAGTTGTCCCTACTCTGAGAGGGGGGTGGACCAGTTGATCTCCAAAGGTCCTTTGTAACCAAAATTATTCTATTATTATAAATTATTAGGCTCTGTTATTAGGATATCAGAGGCTGTGTGTAGAAAGAGACAATATTCACCAGACAGCCTGGCAGTCCTCTCACTGTTATAGAGGCTATGGTGAAATTTTCAAGCTCTGTCACCAGCCACACCTGATTCCTTCCTCTTACAAGTCACCATGCAGGACATCAGGCTTGTGGGACCCAGGACAATCTCTGTTTAGATCAGCTCTCTCCATCCAGGGATCGTGACTGTGAACCAGACATGAGTGAAATCACAAAATGCTAAGGAAGTTCCCAGCACAGTCTAATCAGCACTTCCAACCGTGCTCGTGGCACCTTTTACCTTGACTCCTGATATCAGCCCTGGGAATGTAGCACTTGCCTTGTTATCTCTACTGTGAGTTCAGTGAGGACCTGGGCAGGGGTGATGGAGACCAGTGGTCAAGAAGCAAAGTGTATGCCACCATTACTCACTTTGCCAGTACAGTGCAATGACTACACCTCCACCAGAGAGTGCTGTCTCTGTAAATGGTGATTTTTTCTGTTTCCAGAGGTCACCAAAGATCATTTGTCCCTCTCTTTGCACAGACAATCTCACTTCTCCTTTTCTTCACTTAATGCATACTTGTATAGCCCCTCTCCTTCCCTTCTCCCTGGCTGTTCTGATTTCTGACCTTCTCTTGCTACTACTGCTGGAGTCACCATTTCACAGGGGACATTGCCCCTGCATCACAGTAGCACAAATGGCATTTACCAGTGGTAAGTAAGCCATTCTACTTAGAGCTCTGGTCCAAGAAAGTCATCACCAGAGAGAGCGGACAGAATAGGCTTACTCAGAGAAAACTGTCCTTGAGTGCAAAAGGTCGTGGAGAGGGTTATCACAACCAACAGTACAGTGTACTGCCTCTTCAAACACCTTCAACAACTCACATTTCTCTCCCTCATAGGTTCTTCTGGTACTGGGGTTGCCACAGCACTATCATGTTTCCCTTAGCCTTCTCCAGTCCCAACTTCTTGCTGCTGCAGAGGGACATGCAGAGTACTTCCAGAAGGCTTATCCTTGAGGGCATGCTACGGCACCTAAGAGACAGGACAGAATAAAAGCACGAGAAGAATATGAAAAGATTCTGCAACTAACACCTGCTTGAGGATAATAACCCTGCAGACAACAGCTTTTATGGGATATGGAGAGCTGTTCAGTTTTCCAGGAACCCAAAATGGCAGAAAAGTGCTTCAGGTGGCAAGGGAGCATGGTGGGGTAGCACGAGGGTGTAAGCTACTCTTTCTCAAGAGACCTGTAAGGTTCTGGCTTGGATGGAAAATGCAGCCCACAGAAAGGCTGAAGGTTTCCCTCATGTGGAAGAGCAATAGGAAGCAACTGACCCTTCACATGAATGTGAGGACCCTCATGGAGCCCTATCACATGCAATCACATGCTCTTTCATTATGTTAGATCCTCAGGGTCCTAAGTGCCCCTTCCTTACCACTTGTGCCACCATATGCCTCTCCCGTGCAGACAGGTGCAAATAAAGAACGTCTGGTCTGAACAATGACCTTGAATAACGTTTTATCTAGGTAAACTTTTCACCGCAAAGGGGTCACCTCTCAATCTGTAGGAGCTGGGAGTAGCCAGGCTACATCAGGTGATGGCTGCCCTCTTTGTCTCAGGGCTGGATATCTGGAGTTTAAATGCGCTGTGATGGTTTAGGGGATCTTCTAGCTCCGAGCAGTGTTCAAAGATGATTCTCCACCCTAGAAAGTTTTCTGTCTTCCATGTGCTGTAGGGCTATGCCTCCTTACCCTGTGTGTGGTATATCAACCAGATTTGGGCTGCAGTGCTGGAAATTGCTATAGAAGAGAGAAAATGGGAGAGAGAGGGAGAAAGGAAATGGAGTCAGAGCATGGTACAGGTGAAGTAAATAACAATGAAAGGAAAAGAGAGATTGTATAAGATTTCTTCACTGGGAAATCTTTTTGGTGGTTGGTGGCATGAATATTGATGTCATCTGCATAAAGTCTTGCCGTAAAGAAATGCAAAGAGCTCAGCAGCAAATTCTTCCCATGCTGTTGCTGCCTGGAGTGCACATTTGGATATAGCCTCCAAAGAATGTGTGTTAGAAGAGGCCACATGATAATAGGTTCTGAGCTATTAAGCCTTATTTTCTAAAAAATATCTATTTCCGCTTCAGTTATTAAACAGAGGCTTACTAATAGCCTAACAAAATCAACTTCGCCTCTCATATCGCACTTGTAACGAAGGCTTCTTTGTATGGCAAACACCAAAATAAAAGCTTTTGTTTGTTTTGCCTGTCAGCATGGATTTCTGTCAGATAGCCTGATTGCTTAGAACTAGCATCAATTAGTAAATGCAAATGGTAATTTTTGACACATCACTATCTGTTTTGACTGTTGAATTTTTCAGGGAAAAAGAAATTCTCTTAAAAAAAGCACATCATATTATATAATAGATATGATTTTTAGGCAGAAACTACTTTTTGGTTTCCAGAGAGACTGCATCCAAAAAAAAATGTGAAGGTGTTCTGTGTCCTGGAAGGCTTCACATCAAGCTGAAATTTAGCATTCAAAATTGTAGTTTGCTCTGTGGTATACCTATATGCATATCTATCTATCCATATTTGCCATTCTGCTACTTCACTAGTTAAATAATAGACATGCACAAGAACTCTGTCTTGATATTTTAGAGTTTACCATAGAGTTATTCTTAATTGTTCATGACATTTATTCTGTCCTTGCAAACCTAATTCTTTCTGGCACTTTCTGGAGTTAGCAGAGAGAAAAGTGCCTATTTTGACATCCTCTGGAGGAGCTGCTCTCTCTCTTTCTGCTGATCATGGTAGGAACTTGTGAGGAGATTATCCAGCCTAGGCTAAAATTAGCCTTTGCAAATACCCACCGCCATTTATATTCACAAATTAAATTATTCACAGACATCCTTTAAAAAAAATGCCAACACATTTTATAACTTCTTGTGACAATGAATTACACAGATTGTGCTAAGGATAAGGATTTGGCCCATATGCGGTTAATGTAGAATTTGCTTATGCATGAACTTAAGGTTCTTCACAAATAGTAGTCATGGTCTAGACTGGATTTAAAAAATGTGTAGTTAGAAGATGAACAGCAAGTGGCATCAGGTCCTTGACTGGGACTGAAGGCCAATTTCCCTTTTCTGTCCCAGGTTTCCTATGAAAGAATGTTAAGACCCAGCATTTAAAGTTATTTAGTTGTCATTCAAGTGTTGTAATACTTAAATATTTAGGCTGCTAAGATGTACTTTCTTGCATGACACAGGTACTTAGAAGCTTATGTCTTATTAAATCAGCTTTTTAATATAATTAGAGTGCTGCATAAAATTCTTGGACTAAATATATTGCTTCTTGAAAATCAAACAGTAAGATTATTTGATAAAATCCTGAGATGATTCCCCCCTGCTAGTCCACTCAGTCATAGTATCAGGAATTTCCCATGTCTTCTGATTAGCGATGACTTACACTGCTGAGGATGACAATCTGTATTAGGACAAACACGTTAAGAAAAATGAGAACCCTCCAAGTTTATCAGCAAGAAATGTGCGGCTGTTCAGCTCAGTACGCAAACATCCGCAGCTTCCAAAAGTGCTTATGGTTCCTACAGGGAGCCCTGTCTGCAGAGCCAGGTATGTCGCTGGCCTGTTCAGATGGCACTGACCCTACTTGTGAAGTTAATATAGTGAGATTGATAAAACAAGAAAGAAAAGAAAGATAAGGAAAGGTGGGGAGGATCTGAGGCAGTAAAAAAGAAAAACAAGTGATAGAATAGAAACAGATACGAAAGCTGGGGAGGAAGAAATGCTTAGTTTTGGGAGAGGTGTGCCTTTCTCCATTTCCGAGGCCATCACATTTTCCTATGAATGCATCTAACCCAAGGTGGAATCTGCTCAGTGTGCAGCTAAATTTTTTATGAATCTGAAACTATTTTATGATGAAAACATTCAGAGAGAAATTCAAACACTGCATAATGGCAATCAGATGAAAACAACCATCTTCCAGTGAGGTTTCTCCTTGCTGTTAGAACTGTTGTACACATGTAACTGCTGGCAAGAAAATGTCAAGAATGAGACAGAAACTTGAAAGATCCTTGATTCAATAGGCAAAAAATAGATGGGTTTGAAAAAAGATACTGTTCCACAGTTATAGAGTCTAATTATGAACAAACCAGACCTTGACTGAAAGCTGAGACTTTCATCTCCTGTTTGCAGAAGGCATGAGACTACATTTGTTTTAAGAGATAATGAGTTTGACACAAAAAGCTCAGCCTGGCTACCTTTGAGCTTGGCACCATATGGTCTAAAACTCCACTAATGATGTGAAAGCTCGAACTTCCTATTTTGTGAGAGTCTGCGCTCCGTCCTTGGAAGAGGCTTGCATATCCAGCCATGCATGAACGGCGCTCAATGC
The DNA here is from genome assembly GCF_036370855.1 of Dromaius novaehollandiae. NCBI lineage: Eukaryota > Metazoa > Chordata > Aves > Casuariiformes > Dromaiidae > Dromaius > Dromaius novaehollandiae. The sequence goes on along the minus strand of NC_088098.1, from coordinate 205,396,986 downwards.
TGCTGTGTGTTTCATGTCATTAGCACAGAGCGGTAGAATCAGTAAACTGAATCTTTCAAGAGAACTACTAGTATATTACCTGTGCGGGAGTGACGCAGACATTCAAGTATATAATTTTTTTTTTCTGCCTGCCAAATCACTCTTCATTTACTAGCTTTCCTCACCCACCTGCTTAAGTAGCCTTCCGCACCCACCTACTTAAATAACAAAGATAAATTGTGCTGAATAATGGACCAAAGAAATTCAACAAGTTCTGAATCTTAATCATCCCAAAGGACAGAATACTTAGTGTTACAGTCAAGTATAAAGCTTGGGTTTATTAAATTAAAGTTTTTATTTTTTTTGCTATTTCAAGCTAGTGCTTCAATAATTATTTTTCACCTCACAACAACACTCAATGAGGAAAGCCATGGACTTACTCTGTGAGCATGGTTATTAGATAATTTTCTGGAGTAACACTACTGAATGAAATGGAAACATACCAAAAAAAAAAAAAGAATTAAAATTTGGCAAGTTGTATTTTATATTCTCTTTCAGTCCTTTGGAACCTGCTCAGGGATTTTCTGTGAGCTACACTGTAGTCTCCAAGACAGTCTCCTGGGTTTCTAACATATGGTAGCAATGTGACTCTGTCAAGTCATTTTAGCCAAATCAAAAAATTTAAGATTGCCTCATTATCTAGCTAGAAAGGATTTAATAGTGATTGATTTCTGCCATAGCAGAATAATTAACCTTACCACTTACCATATGTAGTTATTCATTAAGAATATCTCACACCAATTGCCAGAAATTATTAAGTTAAACCTCAAGATGCTTTTAAAGAAAGAATGATTATCCCCATTTTGTGGATGGAGAAGCTGGTTGCATACATACACAAATACCTACACTTGCCCACAAATACATTATATATATGAGTAATATCTAGATATGTATAAATAGAAAGATGCCTGTTCCAAACTGATTGTCTTATATTATGTATTAAAACCACATCTGCGTAATCACTTTTATTTTTTGAGGTGCTGAAAATCTTTTATGTCAATATCATATGAATATGGAGATGAAGCTTAAATACAAAACAGGAGCAAATTACATCTAAGCAACTTTACACTTTCAAGTTTGTTTTTGAAAGCATGAGAAGATGTGTAGAAAAATCACAAGAAAATTTACCAGAGCTATGAACCAAATATTTTAATATTATGGTTGCTTCTAAGTTTTAGGCTGTACATGTTACAGGTGTAAACTAAGAGACTTTTTGATTATACAGAGACTTCAATGAGAGTTTGATATTGTCTATCTTTGAATAGACCTCCACCTCTATCTTCATTTTTATTTATTTTTGGATTACGTACAGTATACAAAGTACGTCCCATTGTGACAAGGTACATGTTGCATCCCTTTATTCACTTTAAACATGCCCGAAACAATATGACGTCCCAAAAACTGAAAAAAGATAATGAACTTGCAGAGAAAATAAGTCTTGAGAATATACCCATTAGTGGGCTGCCTACCTATGGACTGGTTTTAAAGATGTAGTGTATCAGCTAGGGTAGAAACCTTACCGATTCTCACTGCCTAAACATTTGTTCAGGTTCAGTTCAAAACAATGAGGTACAGTGGGTGAGCAAAGAGCTATGAAGGTTATAGACTATAAAACTGATGGTGTAAAAAAATGAAACCCATCAAACTTGGGCATTCTTGGTTGTGCTGAGTAATTAGGACCTTATTTGTTCCGTTTGAGTTATTTGCTGAGCCAGTTTGATCAGTAAAGAGGTGCAAGAATCAACTGTATTGGAAGTGAAAAAATGTTCTGAATGTGGAAATGGGATTGTACTTGTCCAGTCATTTTTATAGGCTATAAAGTAAACATTGAAAAGGACTCCTTATTTTATTTCCGCCGATTGCTTTGGTACCAGCTATTGTAATACCTGATGAATAGCAGGTAAATTATAATCATTACTTTCCTTCTCCATAATGTAGTTAGTGGTACTGTTAATACTTAAGCTGTCTGCTGTGTTTTTACAATATAAAACATCAGAGCAGTGTCTCACCATCTCCTTGCAGCTAATGGCATCACACTCCCGTGGAAGACTTTGCTTTTTTAGTGCACCACTTCTACTTTAGCAAAGGGATGATGACAAGCAGTTGAGGACGTTGACCTCTCCCACGCATGCAGCCAAGTGCGGAAGGGCGAGCGGGTGTGGGTGGTGCAGAGCGGTGCAGCCTGGACCAACCTCTGCTTCGAGCAGGAGGTGCTGGGCTCAGCGCTAGCTTCGGGAGCAGGATGCAGCTCCCCAGCACCGGGAAGCAGACGGAGTTCGTGTTTGGATTCATGCTCAGCTCAGTACTTATTTTAACAATACCTGTTTATTCCTCCCTCCTAAAACGTTAGCTCATTCTCTGCTTGTGATAAAGTCAGTGTTACCCTGGTGATTTCAGAGAGAAAGAGCAAGGCCATCAGAGGAGAGAAATGGTTTTATTAATTGAGTCTGCTACCATCTAGTCCTTGTGTCAATATGAATTCAGTGTTTTGCCAAGATTTTCTAAAGAGATTAATGATTTTGGCTGTCTAATTTAAGAAATCTTTAAAGCATTCTGAACTTTAGGGAGTGAAAGCTAAAACCCTCTAAAAGTGCTTCAGGCTGACTATACAAAACCAAAAGCTCTGAGACATGTCCAGCAAAATAATGCACGTATGTACCAGTATACGCTCTTTCCTTTGCAATATGGGTTAATTTGGCAAAGCATGAACTTGCTGTTTCCTTTCTTTTTTCCTTTTTTCTTCCCTTGCCAAAACTGATGGTCAGAACGGCTAAAAGATACGTACATTTTCTCATAGCTGTATTTATAGCTGTAGCCTTTCTGATTGAAATGAACCACTTTCATTTATATCTTGTAATAGAAAGAGTCAAGAAACACTACCCATGATAAAACTAATGTATCAATGATTCACCTGCAGGATCTGAATAGAAAAAAATGCTGCAGTTCATATCAGCTCGCATAATTTATACGCAGTTCTATTTCAGAGTTAACTTATCTCTCCATAAGGGTTTCTTAAGTTGAGAAGCAAGATGGAACTTTGACCTTTTCAGTTTTTGTTATCACATTCCCTGAAATCTTCATCCTAACTATAAAAATTTGTGACTATTTCTGTTTTATTTTGTCTTTGTTTTTTGTTTTATTTTTTTCTGAAAGGTTTATGAAGAAATTAAGGGCTTTTAATTAAAGGCTCATAAAGGAAATTTAGATTCATGATTGCTTTCCATAGCACTAAACACTCTATATTTTTTGCTAGATGTTTGAATGTGTAAGTTTACATGATGTATTCCGATCAGACTGAAAAACAAGTTCTGCACAATAATTTATTGATATAATTAGAATTTCTATTAGTACCATGCTAGCTGCAAACAGATCACTAAGTCTTCAAAATAATTCAAAATTATGATTCAATTTCCGTAGTGAGTTGTCGTTAGACAAAAAATGTGCCACTGTTTTTGTTCAAGTATTTTTATTGAAAATAATCTTAATTTACAATTTCTGCTATTTTAGTCTCATAAAAATGTCATGTGTGAGTTATTTTGATTCTGCAAACACTTTATTTTTAATTCTAAGCTTGTGTTAAATCCAATTTATTGTGACAGAGCTATTTATGTGCTTTTATCTAGGCACATGAATAAGTACTTGCAGTCAAGGGTCTCTTTAAGTCAGTTAGATAAATATATTAATTAGTTACAGAGAGAACAAAATCAATAGCATATGGAAGCTAACAAACAAACCATCAGCTTTCCACTTTATGACTGACTATGTAAGTTGATATTTTTCTCATCAATTATTTGAGCTTTGGAGACGAGCGTTTCCTTTCCTTTAATATGTGTCCATATAAACTTTAAAAGCTTGAATATCTGTAGAATGCAGAGTACAAAGCGTATGAACTCTGTTAAATAAAAATGTGTTTTAAAATTATACACTTGTATTTTTCCAGATACTCTCTCAGTTCTAATTCTCGCTATTTGAATTTGGAGTTTCATTTGTGATAACATATAAATATACATATTTCTAGTCACTGGGTACAGGAGATTGATGTAAAATGCAAAGATGACTAAATCTGGAAGTCAATGTTCAAGTTTCTTTCTATTAACCATTTGAAGTTTAGGTCAGCTAAAGGGAAATTTATTCTAATACTATCATTCTTCGAAGCCGCTATTCAGTATTTGACTATGCATCAATTGGTAGCTTGGTGGATAATTTTTGTGATACTTTAAGTCTTTTTATTCTTAAACTGTTTATTAATGGCCTATTTTTAAGCCATTTCTTCTCTCTTTCCCAACTTATTTTACTGCTTAATTGGCAATTGCCTTAATTTCATGGCTTACACTAATGGTACAATGCCTTATTTCAAACATCGATTATACAATTGTTTTAACATTTCAACTAGCACATGCTTTTGAGGTTTGAGTGGAACTCAGAGTCAATTGATCATCCATCATGTGGCACAGTTATTGCCCTATAATATAGAATAAACTCAAAAGATTGAGATAAAAATCAAAATAATCTAGGTGGAATATTCTGAAGGGTGATGAATGAATAGGGTGGCAGAGAGACAATTTCTGTCAGCTGAGGGGCTAAGAGGATAGGTATCTGAATATGCTATGCTGACGAGAAAAAATATGGTCTACAATACAATGGTTTGAAAATGATGCTTTATAAGGGCAAGTTTGTTCAGAAAATCTCAACAGTTCCTGCTCCTTCCACCTCTATCCAAAGCTAAAATGTAATAGTAGGGAGGAAAAAAAAAAAAAAAAGCTTTTTACTCTAAAACAAAGATTTGGTCCCTATAAGGTCATCATAAATATGAATGGTGAGAACATGTGCTCTGCAGCACTCCTTGCTTTTGTGTGTCTGCCCTCTGCCTCCCGAGCATCTTTGTTTTCTTTCCATGATGACATGATTAAAGGAAGCGCACGTCTGGGTCTTGTTCTGTCATACACCCTACATCTAGGAAACTGTCCTAAGTCTTTCTGTTTAGGAACAGCTTGATTAGCTTTTGGGGGCTAAAGAGCCGTGGTTTCTACTTTAACACCTCCACTGAGAAGGGGAATGATTGTCCTCTGTCTCTGCTAAAGCAAGGATTTTGCTTTCGTCTCTCAGTGCCATAGATATAACTTTGGCTGCTGATACTGTCACTGTGCTTTGGAGAGAGGGATGATGGAGTGGCCACTGTGGATGGAAGCTTGGGCATATGCTGCATTTGCTATATTGTTTTCAAGTTGTAAAATGTACAAATATATATATGTGTACATGTATATATATATTTATTATGGACTGACAGGCTTGGTGATGTTTGCTAAAAGTTAATCGATTGTATGATCAATAGACAGATGTCTTCTGCTTGCAAAGAAATGTTTCAACTGCAGAAAGAGATTAGGTTTTCCTGGTGAAATATTGGTAATTTTGGCTAAGTACTTTGTGTGATGATACAACACTGGCTTAAAGGGACCTTGCCTTTAATGGCTTGGAAACTAAGAAAATGCCTGTGCAAGGATTACCCCCTAATTTATAGTTTCTTTTTCATACTTTCAGACAGTGCTTTGTAGTAAAATCCTCGAAATGGTCATTTCAGGTGACTTCAGACACAGATAGCTTGCTTCTTCAGTGAGTTTAACATATGTTTAATTTTAAGCCTGAGCTCAATCTAGTTATCAGCAAGACTGCTTTGCTGAAGAACGCTAGATTTAAAAATTAAGTATGTGCTTTAGCACTTTATGGGTGAATTCCGTAATCTTAAAGAGATGCAAAACTCACAAGAATCCAATTAAATTTGGATGAAAACTCAAACCTGTATAAGCAACTGGGAATCTGGACATAAAGAGTTGAACAAGACCTACTCAGTCTGTTTTCCTCAGACATCTATAAGCATAGATAGTGCTTTCCTGCCAAAACTGTGTATAAAAGTCTTGCTATTTACATCCCTGTCCGGTGAGATTTTTTTATACTATGCACATCATTTTGAAAAGTTGCCTTTTTCCCCCTCCCCCCCCCCCCCCCATCTTAAGCTATTATTGAACAGGAACAACACTGTGAGTGCTTTATAAGTTCAAAGAAAGATTCAGAGTGTCTGCTAACCAGGTAGCAATCTATAATGATATTAAATTGCATCTACATACCTTATAGGCAGAGAAAAATTATGTGAATCCTTAGCTGGGTACTGAAGTCAGATATAGCTGGGACTAAGGGAAAATGGAAAGATGCTGGTTTCCGGGATGTGGGTGGAAGTAACATTTGGTGTTCTCCACACAGCACTACTGCCTGTATTTATTCTGATTCTCTTGTATCCACCTTGGTCCACACCAGTCATGATTATTACAACTTCACAAGCAACCACAAAACAGTCTAACCATTCCAGATGAGTCACAGTTCAATATTTTATGTACTATCACACAGAAAGTGTCTTTGTTCAAGTTATTTGTTTGCCAGGTCAAGTTCTTCTGCTCAACACCTCTGGCAGGGATGTCTGAATGAATGAGGAGCGCTGTGAGGTACCAGACACAAGTAGAATTTTATGGGAAATTTTCAAGGAATTCTTTTCTTAAAGGTGAAACTATCTGTAAGAAGGAGTAGGCTCCAACAAAACTTTTGAGAAGTTGTTATCTAAGGTATAGGATAGAGTTCCACAAGAGGCATGAAAAGCAATAACAGACCCTGGAAACGTAAGACCTCTAATCTGGTTCCTCCAAAGCACAGATGAATGCTTAACTTTTACTTAACACAATTTACTATACAATTAACTATTTCTTATTTGGTGGTTTAGAAGATGCAACGAGTTAAACCTCACTTATCCATATCTAAAGGGAGTCTGATCATGAAGCTTTGGTTATTTGAGATAATCACTCTCCCTCTTTCCCTTCTTCTCATTCTCAAAATCTCTTCCCTTGCCACCTCTGAGTACCTTTAAAAAAAGCTTCAGTAAATTTCAGCAAAGCAAAGGAAGCATTTTTTTTGACATTTCATACAATAGAAAAAATATTTCCTGTCTCTTCATTGTAATTCTACGCTGAACACTGATTTCTTTTGTGATCCATGCCAAACTTCCTTGCCTCTAGCTCCCCAAGTATAAAGTAGTGACTGAAAAATTCTCTTTCTTCCTAGGGAAGATGTAATGATGGACAAGAAAACTTGTCAACATTTTGAGGCAGTCAGAGATCGCATGGCTTTAGTGTAAGACTTAGGAAGCAAATATTTATTCAGTGCTCGGTGCATGGTTTGGATGATGTATGGTACGTGAGGCAAAGGTCACACAGTGAATGATGAGCATAAGAGGATATATAGAAAAAATGAACAGCTGGTCATTCCCTATGTCTTATCTACCCCACGTGTTGAATGAAACAAGGTCTTCTGGAAAAAGATAGTGCACCAGAGTGTTTTGCACAGAGGCAAAAATATGCCTTTTTTCATTCTGAATAGCGTGCCTTTGCAGCACAAAAAATGGCATTTTCTGTAATGAGTGTCTTAGTTTTGGAAAGTAGCAAAATAAATGTTTTCTGTGCCTTTGTAACTGCTCATACACTGCAGCAGTGCAACCCTTGTAAGATGCTTCACTCACTCCAGTCGGAAGGGAAGGAGCAGAGACAGCAGTTGCTATGGACTGGAGCTCCTTGCTCTTGGCCAGCCTGGCTCTTGCACAGCCCCCAAGCTCTGAGCACATCTTCGGCTCCCAGCGTTCATAGGGCGGCCTTCCAGCAGCAAAACAAAACCACCTTCAAAGACAGGGACTGCGATTATCTGTTATTTTTGTCCCATATTCAAAATATGGCTGCAAATGTAAGCAGTACATGAGGAATGACAAAGTTTAAATAGTTTGCAACTCAGCTGAAGAGAAATACATCAGCCAAGAGAAGACATTTCTTTAGCCTACGGGCCAAAAGAAAGAAAGACAAGAAAAGATTACACAGAACTTGTACAATTGCAAAGGTTATTTCTAGCTTTGGCTGCAGTTACTATAGCTTTAGTTTTGATGCACACAGCAATTAACACATCATCTTGTTCTGACTATTTTTATTTGTTTCTTTAAAGTCTTTGAAGCAGCCTCAACAGATGCTATTTTGATTGACAGGTGATTGCGCTTTTATGAGAATGTTATAATTTGCCCTTCTGTCTCTGCAGGTTTAGCTGCTTTGTCATTCTTAGCTCTATACACATCTGGCTCTTTTACTTTTTCAGCTTTCATGCTCTGCTGAGTTGGTGGCTCTGTCTAGATCATCCTTTTGATCATACATCTCACAGAGCCAATAGACATGCATTTCCACTGGTGATTCACTCTGTGTATGTCTGATTTCATGCATTTTATGGTTATTTTATTCAGAAGACTGTAGTGATGATTGCCATGTTAATGTTCTCATCCAGATAGTAATACAGCAGGTGACTACTAGTAATTAATCATCAAAACCTGTATTCTTTTTGTAACAGAGAGGATTTTTAATGCTGTGCAAAAGTCATAACCTGTAAAGCCCACAAATGTTGGTAGAATCTGACAAAAATAGCTAAGCTCTTACAGTGCATGGTGGAAAATGTTGGAACTCTGGTGATAAATACTTATAGGATCCAGTGTGTGTGTGTGTGTATGTGTGTGCATGGGGAGGGGGATATGCACACATGTTAGTGGCAGCAAAGCCTTTTTTTTCATAACACAAGTGTTTTACAGATGTAATTCCTGTTAAAAAAAAAGTAGCAACTGCCATTTCATATACCCCCCAATATAACAGTGATGTATTAATTCTGATAAGCTATATTTTCCCATGCAGATAAATTACAGTCATTCAGCTGTGTAAATACGTGTTTTCTGGTGGAAGAACTGTGTACAAGCAACCATTTTTTCCATCCATATATTCACAGGCCATTAATGCCCATTCAAACAACCTTTCATTGCACTCAATAAGAACATTAAAGACACAAAGCTGACAGTAATGTCAAGCAGTCAATGTTTGGGCATTAACTGATATTTTCCATTACATACTGTATGATGAATTTACTATGACTGCAGTTAGGAGCATGAGCAGAATGATGTCACATTTACAAATTTATTTGGAACTTTAAGTAGTACAAAACATATTTAAAATGACATTGTACCATGAGTAAAATGATTATGACTGTGTATTATAGTCATTAGAGACATCCAGAATAACCCTTTACTATGTCTTTCAATCATCATACTGGTCGATTAACATTGGCAAAGGAGCCTGAAAGTCTACAGCATCTAAGGAGCTTCCAGAGGATCCAGCATTATAAAATGTGCAAGGTAGCCGCTTGACACATCTATTCATTTGTTTGATAGATGTACTAAAGAATAAATTGTCTTTCTGGAATACTGCAGAAATATTTTTTCTATTTTTAATGGTGTTGGATATTTTTCTGGTAAGATAGCAGGAGGTTTCAGTCAGTGGAGAAAAAAAAGGAGGGAAAAAAAAGCTATTGTGATGTTAAAAGAGCATGTTTATGACTTATTATATAGCACTCCTATGCTGCTATTCAGGGGGTGTGCTGCTGCTCAGGGGGTACATTTGTCAGTTGCCCTGGGGAGGGTTGTAAGTAGAAAAAAAACATGCTATTTAGATTTTTGGACAACCAATGAAGATATGCGAGTTTGACCCTGACAGGTACTTAACATCTTATGGTATGGGTCACACACTACATATTTGTCCAAAATTTAAAGATAGGATTGGTAGTCCAGCTATTAAGACTCTGACTTTGTCTCTTGGGATTGTGAGTGTGGGCAGGGGTTCTTGTTTTTGTTTTGCTTTGTTTTGTTTTTAAGGACGATCAGCGTCAATTGATTTTTTTTGTGAGATTATTTCCATGGGGAAATCTCACACGCTAAGCTTGGTAAAAGTATATAACTACTTAGGATTGCAAATAGGCAACTAGTGTGGTTTTCAAGAGCACCTAAGCACTTACTTCTCTTGAGAGGTGGTCGTCTAAATATTTTGGAAACTCACACTAAGATCCTGTCTACACCTTTGAAACACCTAAATACCTGTAAAAAGCTATTCTTTAGCCTCCATGGATGAAGTTAGTGTCATCTAACTCTAAACATCCTTCATTAATACGGAGGCATTTGAGCTAGACAGCCTGGAGTCTTTCTTATAGTCAGGGAAGAGAAAAAGTCATTTGTAGGACACTATTCTTTTCATTATAACTTAGAAATCCAAAATAGTTCAGATTAATCAAGCCCTGAAAATGCCTATTTGTCTCCTTTGTCTATAAAAGGGTGACGAGCTGAGATGCCCCTGGCCATATCACTGACATGTAAAGTTAGAGGTGTGTTTGTACTGCCTCTGTGCAAAAAGTTTGGATTAATTTCTCTGAGTCAAATGGCTTAAGTGAGTTGCCTCCATACAGACTGTCAAGGTAAAATTCAAGTGTGAATTCGTTCATCCTGAGTTCCTCTGGCTGGAAAGTGAGTTGGCTCATTCCAGATTGCAATAAGAGCACGAGGCCAGCTATATGGTATAGGTACAAACAGAAAAGTGACCTCAGAGTATTGCAGACATTACTTCTTTGCTTCAGCCCTCATTGGTGAGCTAGAAATCATACCTTCTTCCTTACTCTCAGGGGTGGCATGGAAATGAGTTTGAGACTGATTCATGTGCTACAGAAGCAGAGATTCTGTAATCCTTAAGGAGTTAGTTAGAGTAAAGCCCTAGGATTCTGCTGGCATCATGCAGGGTTGTGCCCTGAACTTCTCCGTGGCTTTTATGACATATTCACTGTACAGCTTGGGAAAGTAAAAATACAGGTTTCTAGTGGTTCTTTTTTCTGACTTCTACATTCAGCAACCCTTCACTGAAATAGGGAAAAGATGGATTTCACCACGAGATGGTGAATTATTTTCTCCTGCTCCTTTTAGTGAGGAATTTGCCAGTTACCTTGGACCTCAAGCTGGGATTGTGATGAGTCTTTTCACATTCTTATTTTCTCAAGGGCAAGTCTGTAAATAAAAATAGGCAGCATCAATAGTTAATTGATAGAAGGACACCGATCTTCAATGCTTTGTGTAGTAAAGAGCAGAGGATTTGTTTGAAAGAACAAAATGTTTTTGTTTTGGTTTTCTAAAAGGGGTAGTTATTTCTGTGTGTTTTTATTGAGTGTTGTGAAATCATCTGCTGACCTCTTTGCCAAAAAGACTAGTGACGAGTTTGTCAGTTCCATTAGACATCCTGATCTTGGGCCATTTAGTTCTAATGCAGTTGTCAGGAAGAATCTGTTACAAGCTCTGAGGTTGTTGTAAAGTGCTCCTATGGCTAAAGCAGTAAAAATAGAGACGGGTACCAAAGGAATGAGGGGGAGGAAGGGGAAAGCAGAAGAGGACAATTTATATCTAACAACACAGAATAGTAAGTGGCTACTCTGACTATTTTGAGCCAGTGCCTTAGGACATCACCTTAAGACAAATTCCTAGCACTATCATTTATCTCTGCTTATTATGTTTCCTGAACATAAGCTGTGTGCTCTGTGTTTGCAGGTATTAAAGGCACAGTTCAAACCTGTGGAAAGGTGACCTTGTGATTAAAAGGTGATTTAAGGCATAAAATGAAAAGCCTTGTTATTCCTCAGTCCTTCCCTTCTGAACTTCAGGCATCTTTTCACATATCTTTTCAAACACTTTTCCTTTCAGCTGACTCCTTCCCCACTGTCTGCGGGCCATGCCGTTTCTTGCACCCCCAGTGCAAAGAACTGCTGTATACAATGCTGTCCTTGAGCACCTCTGATCTCCTTCATACTCAGCTCCATATAAAATGGATTTGTGGATTGTTTTGCTGAGCCATCTACCATCTATTACTACTTCACAATCAACTGCATAGTGGCAATAGATATTTTTAGCAATATCAGCTTCTGTTCTTTGCATGTCTTCTACTCTGAAGGTATTAGTTTATGGTTGTAAACCAGTGTGAGGACCCCTGTCTCTAATCATGCATCAACATATGCATTATCATCTTGTTCCTACATTATTTCAAATATACCTTCTCAGCTATTTGCTCTGTTTAGAAGAGTTTTGCTAAAATATATAGCAATGTGTAGATTCTAGCCAAATTTCTAAGCCTCTACCTTAACCTCACTCCCCCTAGTCTTTCTGGGCCCATCAGTAGTTTTCCTTCAGCGCCCTGTTCTTTCCTGACTTTCATGACATTGCCCTCCTTGGTTTTCCTTTCTTTTTTCGCTTCCAGAGAGGACACTTTTATGTCTCCGAGGTTATTGATCTTTTCTCTAAAACCTACTCCACTATCTCCATTCTCCACTTACAGCATTTCCATTCCCCCTGTTATTTGGTTCTGAATCTTAGGTTTTACCTTTGTTCTCTCTTGTCTGCTGTTATCCAAGCTGTGGTAGTATTCTGCCATTTCTTTTTCTCTTGACATCTTTCTATTCACAACTATTTTATTTGTTTCAGCCCAAATCAGGTCATGATTAGACTTCTGCAAGTGTTGCAAGCTCTCATACGTTTACCACAAGCCTTGTGCTATTTAATGTTTTACTTAAGGCTTCATTTCCTGAAGGCAACTGAGAACAAGAAACTTTAAGCTTTTATCAAAATTACTAAAAGCTTAGCCCTCAGTATTACACAAAAAGCCTGAACACACAAAGGAAGAGCATATTAAGGACTCAGATACCAAAAGGCAAACAAAAACCTGAGATATCCCTCTGCTAACATTTTCCCCATGTTTCCATTACCAATAAACTAGCCTCACATTTGAGGAAATAAGAGAACTCCTATTTTAGCAATACCACATCAAAGTCAGAGATATATTTACATGTGGGGGGGGGGAAAAAAAAAGATTGCACTAATATAAAGAATATTGGGCAAACAGTACCACTACATTTGGAAACAACAAACCAGAGAAATAAAATAAGATGCTTTTTGTTTGGATCAGAGAGCATAATGACTGTGAAACAGCTCATAAAATAAAATTAAGATTATTGTTATCAAGTGAGAATAAGCATCTTGATCTTACAGGGTAATCTTACTACAGTGAGTGAAGGTGCTCAGCAAGCCACCTCCAGCTGCATCTGGCACTCGAGTAAAATCTGGAGACATTGCCAGACAGTGAAGAAGTTCACAGTATTTCTGCAGAATTTTAAGAGTTGTGTAACCTGGAATCCATTTGTGTCTTTAACTTTATTGATCCTACAAACTTGTGAACAATGCCACATGTTTTTTTTCTGCCAGCAGATGTTATAGGTGATCTAGGTAAATTGGAAAATATATGCAATTATTTGTTTTGATATACATACCCTATATCCCAGAAGTATTTCAGTAAAATGAGCTGATTTCAAATACTATGGGAATTTAATTGTAAGGTATTGCACAAGCATACAATTGCAAATGCAGCCTTGACAACATTGTGTTCACGTCATAATGTTCTGAGCCAGCAGCATTAAACCAGTTTAGATACTTGAACTGTAGAAATATCCCTAAGGATTTTGTGTGAAACTGAAAAAAGAGAACTGGATTTTGAGAGGTTTCGTTTTCTCTTACCCTTTGAGCTAACCCCACACGTATTCAGTGGAATTAGTCAGGTTCTCCTTCCTCCAACTTTGCCTCTCTGTTTAGCACTTATTGCTAATGAAACTCTAAAAATGTTCTTGTAAGTATTGGAATAGGAGATCAAGGATGATTTAGAGGATATTAGGGTAGGTTTTAAATTAAATTGCCCGTGTTCAACCTTAGCACTTCTCAAAAATGTACTGTACATAATTTTTTTCAATGCATACAAGCCTATCATAAAATGTTTAAAAATTCAGGCCTGCAAATTTGTTTTCTATATTGCTTACATAAGGAAGATTATATTGAAAGAGGGGATATTCAGTAAATTAATGAACTTTTTTATTAATGCACTAAAAAAATATATATATAAAGCCTCATTTAACAAGACATTTTACAGGATATCTAAATTTAAGCATGGGCTTCTCACTGACTTCAGTGGAATTGTTCACATGATAACATTTTAGCATGTGCTTAGATTCCTTACTTGTATCTGATTTGTGATTAAGTTTTAATTCAGTAGATTTATCATTTTAGTTTCTGTTCCGTATTAGATAGATGTTTTCAAAAGTAGCTGATTTAAACCACTCCCAGATCTTCAGAAAGACTGCAGTAATTTCAGTTTCACAAGGTACAACAACCACTGAAAGTACTCCACACCTCAGGTTTCTTACTAATACTTAAGCCTGGAAGCTTTTTTGGAAGTAAGAATATGCAGAGCAGTAGAAATAATTGTCTTGGGTCAAAAAGAAAAAAAAAGGGATTGGAGACAAAAAAAAAGTGAAAAACAAAACATAAAGCAAGGAAATAAGAAATACTACCTCCATTTCTATCTCCCTCTGCTATATTCTGTTTAATAAAATGGGAAAAAATGGGAATTAGGAGTCTAGTTTCCACGTAGTTCTATTTATCCCACTATTTTCTTGAAATATAGAGTATTAATGAAAAAATGTGCTGAATTAAGCTTAAATCCTATATTTTTACATAGTTACATATAAGAAACATGCAAATATTGTTGCCAAATTGAATTCTATGAAAACTTAGTTCTCGAGAAGTAGTATAGATTTCATTTTACATCAGATTTGCTTTTTTAATATTTAGATGAGAATTAAAAATGTCTTCAAAACCCTTGCTTTAGAGTTTTTCCCCTTTCTTTAAGATGAATCTGTGAACACACTGGATTCAAGAAAGCCTGTGAAGCTGGGTCTCTACTAGGAGGGAAAGAAATCTGGGATTGTGGAAAACAAACTAACCACTCGGTCTCTAATGCAGATGTGTTTAGTCATGCAATGAAGAATAAACAGCCCCAAATAAGAATTTAGAGAATATAAAGATTGAATGATTAAAAGACTTTTGCTTACTAAATTGTACCAGTTTCCTTACAACAAACAAACACCTCCTGGTTCCCCTGGTTGAATCAATTTAGAAGAATCAAACAGCAGGTTAGCACTATAAAAAGATGATAAAATACACTAGATGGAAATAATGAATTACTACAACATAAATTTCTCTTTCCAGATGGGCTTCATCTAAAATGTATGCATCTAATGTACAGTAATCATCTGGTTGAGGGAGAGAGATGGGCTCTTGATCTTTGACATTTTGTTTTAAGTAAGAACTCCTAACCTCCACACTGATTATAAGACCTGAACTCACTTACAATGTCTTGGGATAATCTAAGGACTGTATTTGTAAGTGCACACTCACTGGCAAAAGAAGATAGTGTCTGTACAGTGATTCTCTGATTGACAATCATTTTGTGCATGCAAAAATAGTTAGCACATTGTAGACCACAGTCCATTTCTACCAAAAGATCAGCTTCAGTTTGATTCCACAAGTTACCAAGGATCTTTAGCTCCTGCCAGCTTCATAAGGAGTTCAATTAGTACTTTACATGGTTAGCTATAGCTAAAACTATAGCAGGACTCCAACAGCTGGAGCCATCAGAAAAAACAACGGGATAAGCTATCTTTTGTCCTTGAAGGAAAACTGTTATTTTGTCCAGCTTTCTGCTGCAGGAAGAGGGAAGAGGAAGAGGAAGAGGGAAACTGTGAAAAGAACAAGGAAAGAAAAAATTAAAGTAGTTCAGTTGTCGAGGAAGGGGGCATCGATTCTGATATGGAAAAGAGGTAAGATGAATATTATTGGAGAAAGAAGTGGAAGAAAACCAGGGGCTCAGAACTGATTTTGAAGTTTGGACAAAAAAAATTCAGTCAGTTAACTTTGGATAGGAAATTTTGCTCTGTATACCTCACAAAGTATTGTAACTTTTTCCCTTCCCTTCCCTTCCCTTCCCTTCCCTTCCCTTCCCTTCCCTTCCCTTCCCTTCCCTTCCCTTCCCTTTCAAGTGAGGTAAGAAGAACTTGTAAAGGTCTGTGTATAGTTGAGAACTGTGGGTGATATGCCATGATGACAAAACCTTCCTAGACATACCTACAGGCACAAAAAGAAACCTTGGTTTAGAGAAGGATATAAACAGTCATCCATCAGGCTGATCTGAGAGAGAGAAATGTAGAGTAGTTACTTCAGGACAATTCAGCCTTGAGTCATTAGCTCAGCTGTGGAGACAAGGGAGGACTCAAGACCATGGGAAGTCCTAGGAGCTCTTTCAGTTGTTTTGAAACATAATTTAAAAGCATAAAGAAAAGTTCTGTGCAAAGGAAAGTAACCATGTGGTCAGCTGAAGAGGGTTTATCAGACAATAAATCTTCACAGCGATTTAAACCTGACAAACATAATCCATAGCCTGGATTGGGAAGAAGCTGTACAAATAAGCAATCCTAAAGTGGCATGTTAGAGAGTTAGTGAAATAGGGAGGCTGAAGATGTAGCTGAAATACAATAAGCAAAGATTCCACATCTGAAAGCCTACTTTGTTTATTTTGAAAAGTTTCATTTTTAACTATTCAATGATTAAATATGAAAAATCAGTAAACACACTTTAGTGTGCTTATTGAAAGCAATGTGCTCTTATAACATGAACGTGCCCAGTTTTATGTAAATCTTGACTGAAACCTATGAGACAGCTGTGATTTTCTTACAGTGGTTACTGGCTCTGATAGATTAATAAGGTTCTGCTAAACATACATTAATCGGCACAATCATACTGTTAGGGAATTAAATGCAGGGCATATCATCTGCACTTAACAAAAGTGATTATTCATATTTAGAGATGAGATAGTGATTTTGCATTAAAGGATAAATGAAGAGAGCAAGTGAAGTAAAAGATTGAATCACAGTAATTGAGGTGCTAATCTATTTGGAGACCAGTGACGACTCAAAAAGAAAGCTAAAGATAAAATACCTGAATCTTGATTTCTTATGTAGATCCAGTGAAGGACTGCAGTTTAGATAGCTTGACCAATTTATTGCTCAGGACAAGAATGAAATTCCAAAAGTTAGAAGTCTTCAAAGGAAGTTAGAAGTCTTCAAAGGCAGAAGAAGAACAAAGACTATAATAAAGAGAAGAATTTATTTCTTTGCATCTTCTTGTAGGAAGTCTCCTGTTAGTTTTGCATCATAAGTATGCTTGGCTTTTTGGGTATCAGTAATACTGAGTGAGAGGTCATAAAAGAATGACTTTCTCTGTGGGGATAACTGAAGGCATTTGAGGTTGAATCAAAGAAGAGTAGCCATCAGGGAACTCTTTTTTTTTTTTTTTTTTTTTTTTTTTTTAAAGTGTTTGTAATAGATGCAAAGTATTCAAATGACATATCTCATTTTTTTCCTGCAATATTATTATGTATATGCACATAGCACTGGAATGTACTAATGGAGGTCAGGATCCTGTTCCATTAGAATATTCACAGGCACTGAGTTAATACTGCTCCCTGCCCTGGAGAACTTAAATTCCAATTAGATATGATAAATACTAATGGGAATACAAAGTAATAAGGCATCACTTTAAAGTCCCTGAGTAATTTTTCCAATGACTGCCAATGGCATTACTTTAGAGAGGACCTAGATCTTCTGCATCCCAGTCAGATTTGCTGTTTACTTTATGGTCATTTAACTATATTTTTCACAATTTAACATACAAAGTGTGTTAAAATTAGTACCTGTCTGTCATCATTTCAGAATGAACCCGAGTGAAGTGGAGCATGTATCACTTCCATGCTGCAATGTTTTCCTCTGATTTGAAAGCCATTGCTATATTTCTTATTTAATTAAAGATTCCTGCATGGGGACACAGAGATCTCTTCCCGATTTATCCTCTTATCCCTAACAAGAAGATTTTCAATTATTGGCCTTAGTAACAGCAATATTTATTTTTCATTCTTAAGTGAAATCTTTATGGGAATTTGCCTTATAGACATAGTAAAAGTTTGTCTGAGACACTAAGGTAGTCATATGTTAATTTTAGCAGAAATTATTACATAGTATAATTTATTATGCAAAATAAATGCATAAAATAATTTTACAGGCACAGCTTCCTAATTATTCATGTCAATATAAACAAAATTTTGAGTTTAATATTGTTACACATAATCTACATAAGTGCTTTTCTCTGTGAAAAAGACCAAACTACACCTTGTATCAAAACGTAGATCTTTTTAAAATCACTCTTATAATTAAGAAAATACAGGCTAAAATACTTAAATAGTGACCAAACCTGAGCATGATTTTCAAAATTTTGTGTCTGTGTTTTAGTTATCTATACGATGGGACACTGAGCAGGGCTCACGACTTGCCTGTCTCATGATAATTTTTAGAGACACCAATTGGAGTATCACCTTGTATGGGATGCTGTGCCCATCCACGTTAAATGACAGTTTTGCATAGGTTAACTGTCCACAACAAATAAAAGGTGAAGGGTAGGTGAATAGCATCCTATTTTGTGAGGCAGGGGGGAGAAGAAGAAGAACTTAAAGATGGAAGTCATCTCTCTCATCCCTTTATATCCCCATAGAGGGTTGTTGCTCTTGGCTCTCTTCATCGTAAATAGAAAGAAACTGACTGTAGATATATGTAGGGCATGATTCAGACACCCTATTTCACATTTTAATGTACTTTAGAATGAGATTAATTGCACACTAAAAGTGCCTGTTCACCTCTACTAAGTAACTGTAGTCCAAAGCTAAAACAAGGGTTTCTACATCTGGGCAGATGAAATCCATCACAAATGACTTCTCTGATGTCATATAAGGAAACTGGCAGGTGGCAAAAATTGAACTGTCCTCAATGTCTTTTCTTTCCCAGTGCAGTATTCCAGCTGTAGGGTCCTCCTTCTCCAAAAAGGACCATGCTAAGGACTGTTCCTCGCAAATCCTGACACTTGCACACATAAGCATGCTACATAACCTCATATAGACCATTAAGCATTCCTGGCTAAACTCTGAGATTTGAGCTTACAGGCAGAGGCTGCCGAGCTCCACTGCCTTTGGACTCTCCTGCCCCTGCAGAGGGTAACTGTCAAGGCCTGGAAGAGACTGATTGTATCTTGTAATCAGGGATGTAGTAAGGGATGTACAACAACATCAGTGATTTACAGGTAATGTGATCTCATAAATTGTTTCCTCAGACTACTATGATTATTAGACTATGTTGCTTATGTTATGTGCTGGTTCCCCTGCTGTGGTAAGCATCATGCTGATCTTGAGCACTGCAGTATCTTCATTAGTGGCTTTATCACCATAACTGTTTAAGATCCTCATCTAAGTCATATAAAAAGTAAAACATAAGAAAAATATTTTTAAAACACATTAAAAAGTTTTACAAATGTCCAGACGATGCAATTTAGAATAAACACATTTTTCATCCCACCATGCAAATACTTTCTGGCTTTCCCCCTCTGTTCCTGTTGCTCCATATTTCTCTTCCTGAAAAGGAATGTAAATATATCTCATCTTAACATATACAGTGAACAAAGTACAGTAGCAACATGGATATACAGAGGTAAATAAGAGAAAGACTACTTAATGTTTCAACATAGAGGACTAAATGAAATCGAGGCATTTATTGGCTTGGTATAATTTTAATTTATGTTTCAAGATTCAAAAATCTTGTGGTAATAGCAAAAATATTTTGAATTCTACTCAATTTCATATTTCTTGAAAAGTCAGAATAATGTAAGAGGTGCTCTTCTGTCAGTGTTTCCAGCAAGAATTAGCAGTTGTGGCAAAACCTTATCTACTTTAATTTTGATGATAATTTTTTTTAAAAAAAAAGTTGTTCATGTGAAACATGAATAAGTCTTTATATGACTGACCATAGCAGCCTATCTGAATGTCCAGAATTTACACTGTATATTTATCAGATAATCACAGGAATCCAAGTTTGGAAAAGCATTGCTGTTCCCTATGGTACACTTTCAAGTATTCATGGTATATAGTGGTAGCTGTACTGACCTAGCATGCTTTACAAAGATACTGCTTTATCATTCATCATCTATATTACAAGACTTCTTGTAAATTATATGGTACAAATTCATCTATTAGTGCATTTTTTTTCCCTTTGGAATGATTATAAACCAAAATAACTATCAAATTATTAAAACATTTCTCTGATGACACAGAAACAGATATTGCTAAATCTACATTTCCATCAAACATGAGTTAGGTTCTAATGATAAAGCTAATACTTTAGTTAAATTAGTGTCTTGCACAATTTTTCATCACATTTTCATTAAAAGTGAAGTGGTCTCATTATATAATGATGGAAAATGTCAGAAAATATGAATAGGATTCTAACAGATGTGGTGAAGCTGCAATATAAGAAGCATAGAAACGTGATGAAGTGAGTAGCACAAGATATATATCTTTTTGAATAAGGCCTGGACTAGAAAAACGTTTTCATCATAGTATTTGAAAGGACAGAATGAGCATTAGGGAGTTTGTATACACAGAATGGAACTCTGTATTCAACCACACTTGTCTTTGCCAGAAGGGATTTTTACTTTAGTATGTTAAATTCTAAAACTGTGTAGTTTAGCTACAGATTTATACACTGATGTTGTAGCCCGCATAGCTTTTGGCACTGTACAGAGGCACCGTGAGTCTTCCCTGCCCATAGTGCTTGCAAGAAAATAAAGGTCTCAGAGCATTCGCCCCGTTGTTTTGGGCACAGGAGATGAGAACCTAGTGGATACCAAGATGCGGCATAAAAAATTCGAATGGCTATACCTGAAGCATCCACTCCCAAGCGTTTTGCTATCTTTAACAGAGGAAAATATCACAATCATGACAACAGTGGTAGCAATTACCAAGTAACCAAGGTCAATCCTTGAAGGTGAAGCCTGTAACAGGAACAAGCTATGTGCTACAACCACTGGAGGACACTATTAGTAGTCACTAGAGGTCAGTACCTGCACACAGAATTTACCAGGTCCAGCATTTTCTCCTGGAAAAGACTGTGGCACCCCTACAAACTACCAGCCTGGATGCACTACACAGAGCTGCGCTTGTGGATGAGCCACTTCCCTGATGGGTGTGAAGAATACGGTGACACCCTGCACAAAGACCAGGAGCTCCGGAAGAGGCACTTGCTGCCCAGTACTGTGACTGGTACCTTTCTGCTCTATAGCCTCTGAAGGCAGTGAGGTGCACACAGAGCTTTTGTTTTGACCTTGTCTCTTTCCACACTTTTTTCCAGTGCATTTTGGGTAGATTGAGCTACGAGAAAAAAGGAAGGTAAGAAGAATCACCTTGTTCAATGCAAAGTTCCTGTAAAATCCCTCAGATGTGAATTAGTTGGAGGTTTCAAAATATTGAAAATATTGGTTTAGGTCCTACTAGGAAACTAGAACCCACCAGACTATTTTGACTCTTCTGCTCTTTGTGGTGCTTCATTATGCACCTTTGTTCTCCACTCCCAATATCTTATCCAGACTCTTTTCCTGAAGCAGTTCTTCCTTTCAGCAATCTTGATCCTTTTTTTCTGTCTTAGAGCAAGTAGAGAGATCGCCTAATTACATTCCCCCCCCTCCTTTTAAGTATAGCTCCACAGCAGTTTCTTATCCTTAATTGAAGTTCACATTAAATATTTGTTATTATTTATTAATCAGTTCATTTCAAGGGCTGGGCTAAAACTCTTAGTTGTTTTACAAACAGCTTCATTCATTCTTAAATAAATACTCTAGGTGAATCAGAAAAAAAAATCTTGAGAGTTATAGGATTTTCTTTTTTTTTCCCCTAGTAGGGAGCTATCATCCAGCAGGAAATGGTGCACAGAGACAGGAGCTATGGGTATGGATTCCATTCCCAGGTTTGCTATTGACTAGCTCTGCTACCTCAGGCAGGCTTTTAACCTTTCCGATCTTCAGTCTTTCCACCTCTAAAATGTGAATATCACTCCCTACCTTGGAGAAGTGCTAATAAGATCTCCAGAGAAAAATGTCTATAACACCATGATAGTTTGAAAAGATTCACTTAACTAGGTTATGTCCAACTAATCTTGCATACAGACTTCCACGTTCACAAAGTGAAAGTAAAGACCAGGAGAGATTATTAAACAACATCATAGTCTATGCATGCACACATATTTATACGTAAAACTTAAAAGCATGATGTTACATTTTTGCTATACTTAGTCTTTCTACAAGGGTACTAGTCAATTAACATACTCAATAGTTTCAGTGATAATTACTTCTAAATGTGTCATACATTTCTCTGTCCTAAGGCCAGTATTAATGATAGCTGTAGCATTTAAATTGTCTAGCTGATTTTTTGGTGTGAATATTCTTACTGAAAAATGAAGGGAGAAGCACAGTTGAAAAAGAAAGAATTCACATGACATTCTTCATTTCCTAAGAGTTATAGCTTGACAGTGTACTGCTTAATCTTCCTCTTGAGGATATTCAACATTCAAATATTCAAAGTCTTTTCTGGTATATTTCACAAGTGAAAGCAGGAGGAAAAATCTATGAAATATGTAGAAGAAAACATAAAAATACCTAACAACATATAAAAAAAAGATAGGCATCAACATTGTGCTTAAATTACTCTGACTGCAAGTAAAAAAGCAGAAATGATAGAACAACTTGAACATTGGGTATAAAAGCATTGAGGCAACCTCTTTCATTGGCATTGGCACATATTTCCAAGTAACTCCTAAAATGCGGCTTATGTTTTGAAAATTAAAATGAGGAGCTCACTACTGACAAAATAAACACTAACAGGGCAAAATGTCAAGACTAGAGTAGGATAAGCCAGTATGGTAGAAGAAGTTAGTTTTACAAGTGAATGAGAGGATAGCCTGAAGATAAACCAGAGAAGGTGGCTGCACAACTGAAAGACGTAAGAGTGGCACTAGCAATGCTGTTATAAATCCTCAGCGTCAATAACCTACAAGAGTGAGAAAATTAGAAATGACATATACACAATCCTGGTATCACAGCATAATAAAAAGAGCTATTTAAAAATAAGCAAAAGCACTTCAAATCTGATTACTATCTACTGTTTTATAGCTCTAAAGGAACAAGAGAATGTTTACTCACCTAAAATATTTTTACCAAATCAAGAAAACAAACAGATATAAGGACAGTCATCTTGAAAACAATGGAAGCAGGACTGAAAAACACAGGTTTGTTAGGTATAAATCAGGTATCATTAAATTAATTTTTCACAAAGTGCAATTCAGGTGCAAATAGTCAAATGTTATGTTCAGTGCCTCCTCCTAACACAAGTAGGAATTCATTCCTAAGGACAAAACTGACTAAATAATTTGTACTCTGAATGAAGTATTCCTGTTAACAAGTCTGAAACCATGTGGCAGCTGTGACTGCTTCATTCAGCAAAAGCAACGTCGATCTGCATTTTTTGGAACATGCCATCATACAAATTTTAAATGCCATAAAAACAGATAAATATCAGCCTGAAATTACCACAACCTGTCACTTATCTTCACTCAGCGTTCAATAGCTATATGTTCAGGTTCCTATGCAAACCTAAGTATGACATTTGAAATTTCCAATATGTATATGAATCTTAAAATAAACTTCTGTCAGCATGGCCTAGACACTGTTCCAACACTTCATAGGAGGTACGATACCAGAGGGATTACCCACATGAAGAATTCCCACATATAAAGTTCACATTTTTTTTCAAATGCAGAATTTTGCAGTGTGACGTTCAGGTAACATTGCCTATGCTGAGCATGTGACATGGTTTGGCTTAACTTCAGAGTCAGAATATGAATATTAGTAATGCTTGCTTTTACCAGTATTATATACAAGCCAAATAGAATATACTTTCGTTTCTGAAATAGAAGAGCATTACCGGTGGTGCAGAGGTGCAAATCCAAACTCTACTGGTGTATCGTGTGGTAAAACTCTCTAAGGAGTATATACTTGTCTCAGTAGTATTATTGTTTCATAGCCTTGTCATAGTCCATCTCCCCAAGTGGCATTTTTTTTTGTACAAAAATATAAACCGGAATTGTAATACTCTCCTTTTTTAATAGTCCTCTCAGCAAAAATCAATATTTCCAATTCCTCTTTTCATTTCTGACAACCAAGACGCTATTAAAATTCCTACATTAACTTTTTATTGTAGTCTGGATTACTCTGCATTTAGCTTTCAGCTCATTGTGCTAGCTGAAAATCTCTGCAATAAATTAATATCTGTAGATTACCTAAAATCATTTTCACCACTGGAAATATTTAATATACTTCATCGTTCAATCTCACACAAATAGGTACTATTCATTTATGACTAGAAAGGTATATCTCACAGGAAAAAGTATTATAGAAAATTTATAATAAAGAAAAAGGAACAGATTTAAGCAAAAAAAAGTGCTGTTGATTGGATCTTTAGAGAGCTCTTTCCATAATACACTTTCCTTAGAGTCTTCAGGGTTTTTTTGAGGTGTGTTTTCTCAAGCTTTTTTTTCCTGTAATTGCTTTTTCCTTGTTTGTATTTTGCTCATAAGCAGAATATTGTGCCTTTTTGTTCATTTGTGGTTGCTGGGTCTGTGAAGATCAAACCCAACTTTTCATATTGCAGGTGTCAGAATCCTGTGTCAGGATCCACCAAAGCATATTTTAGATAATGTTATCTGCACAATTCCTGTAGCTGCACAGTGCTGGCCTTCTATAACAGCTATGCTGGACTGTAATTTTGCTAGCAAAAAATCAGCATGTGAAATATGCTGCAATTTGCAAAGATGAATTAACTTTGTAGTTTAAAATATCTGCTGGAACAGAAGCTAGTTTTCTGCTCCCATGATGATAAACTTTCAATTCTCTCTTTCTTTTTTTGGACAAACCTTCTTGAAGCTGAACATAATTTGGCCTCGAGCTATCGAGAGAGTTATCTGAGAAAGCTGAACTGTTGCTTTAGTTTAGAGTATTTGACATTTTAGCTGAAACGGAGTATTTTCAATAAATTCACATTTCTTATTTTCATGTAATAGTAAAACTAGTTTTATCCATTATTTATATAGTAATTATGTTACTTTAAACCTGGATTCAGACAAGTATTTAAGTATATGAATAAATATTGACGTAATTGAAATCAGTCACGATATCATAATTTACTCTGGAAACTTATCTCTTTCTGTATTTTTCTCTTTTAATTTACTGTCAATGTATGAATCAATTTCGCTGAACCGTGCTGTTAATGAGTGTTAATGAGAAATGGATGGCCCATGACATTACTCACAGTATGAAACAGTTTAGATAACTCAGTTTTTAGAATAGCTTATTTTTCCCTTTGATCTGGGTGATGAGGATCAATGCTTTATTTTCACTAAACATCAGTATTATCTAAATATTTAATTTTCCCATGAACAGGCAGGCTGTAAAGCAAATACTTAATATTAAGCATCATCTTAAATCTTCCCCTCCTCTGTAAAGCACACATGCTTGGTTTTCTTTTAAACATGGTAGCTGCATTACATAATTCTAATAATTTTTTTTGAACTATTATTGAATGGCACAAAGGTTTTCTAAAGGGCAATATTTATTCATATTAGCTTCGGTCTGAGTCAGTATAGGAATTCTTATGCCTCATTTTAAATCCAGAAAAGTATTCAGAGTTTTGGCCAATAAACTCATAAACGATCTATGCAAAGTCACCCAAGAACAATGAGATGGAATTTAGAGCCAACATCTTACATACAAAAAGCTCTGTTGCTGAAGAATGACACCTCTGTCAATGTGTGACACCCTATCAGCAGAGTCCCTAGACTCCTCTGCTGTGGCTGATGCCCACAACCACAAAAATGGTGTTGCCATAAAGCTGGTAACATCCTAGCTCCTATGAAGGCCTTCTCTCACTTGTTTCTGATGAGATGCCACCTGGTAGCGGTGAGTTCATGAAGTCAAGGGGAATGGTTGCATCTTCCCTTTAGCCACATGATTAGACTCTACTGGTGCTCATTGAAATTCAAGTCTCTACTCTTGTCTGAAGCCAAAGCTCCCTGATTTGAATCCAGTCTCCCATAATAGTGCCTCAACCACTGTTACGTATTCTGAAATGTGCCTCAAGGCTGCTGAATTTGGTCCATTTTATGTAAAACGTTAGGGTAATAGTAGGTACTGTCTTCTGGGAAATCGGGCTTCAGTACATAATCCAGTGAATGTCATTCTCTCCTTAACTGTTCACTGGATTGCTTGATGCTTTTTGTGAATCTCTCTCTAGGCTCCTAAATCTTATAATATGCTGTACAAGGATGTTGGGCATTTAACCCTGGAATAAGAATTCCTCCAAGTCAGCAAGACGTGCCTTTCATCTTCAATCTCACTGTGCCTTAGTTCTACAGTGGGTTTAACACTATTCTCTCTCAGAAATACATTAGAGATTATAAGGTGCTCAGATACTACAGTAATGAAACCATGTAAGTTCCTTAATAACATAGCAGGTCTTTTTGTCACATTTGAAGTTTATTGGATGCAAGCAACTTCTTAAAACTAAGGTTGAATCATACCCTTAGCTGTTAAACATGAAACCGGTTACATCGCTTAGTTCTTGCCTTGACAGGATATTTAATACACACCTAAATTTAAGTCTCAGTGAGTTTGATTAAGCCCCTTAGGTGCTTAGGCGCATTCCTGACTTCTTTACTGAATAAAGACTTAAAACTGAATAGTAAACAAGCTAAGCACACCCAGCAGAATCGTTGCTAGGGACTGTTGTTCCATAAGACTGGAAAGCTGACTTTGGCATGAAGGCCTGTTTGCTTAATTAAATCTCTTAATAAGTAGACCTCCTTTATGACTTTTACATAACTAATAAGCTTAAGTACTTCAGATGATTTTTCTTCAATATTATTGAGTAATTAACATTTAATTCTAATCAAATCCCATAATTTCTGGTTATGGTTAACACCAAGACTCGGTTCCAGAGTCCTCGGAGCAAGCTGTCTTGCTTTGCTAAACAGGTACTGCAGAGCAGTAATGCTGCCCCAGAATACGTCTCTGTGTATTCAGTTAAAACATAAAGTCGCTGCCTAGTTTACACAAGTAGATGTGTTTCACACTGAATAAATGGTTTGGGGTTGTATTAGTACCCATTTCAACACTTATATTAAAATATAGAAGGACTGAATGGAGCTGTGGGTACAATTCCTCCCTCTCTGCATCCACAGAAAATTGTAAAGTATAGCCAACATGTAGTATGCATATATAGAAATACCTATGTTTAGCATATTATCCAGGCAAAAATAATGTCTCTCTCTTTTCATCTTTCATGTAAAAATGCAGATTAGATGTATTTTTTAAAATGCAAATTTCTACAGTTATTGCTTTATGAAGCGTAACATAAATAGATCTACTTTCATTGAAATCAACATCTACACTTCTGTTTAATTTGTAAAGCGATTAACCGCACCCGATGTAATCTCAGACTAATGGACGTTTATCAGATTATTAATACTGACTCAGCAGAGTTTGGACAAGTTCTTACTCTTCTTTGATCTTTGCCAGGTTTTGTGGAGAACTGGTGGCACTTAGTGCTTCTAATAGCCTGACAAGTACTTTTTAAGCATGGATAAATGTAAACTGGGCAAACATTTGCTGAAAACACAGATAGGATTTTTTGAAAAGGTCTGGGTCTGGGATGCCTGAAAGTTCTGGCTCTGCAGAACTGGAGGAAGTTGTCCCACCAAGGGGGAGACAGCAGTTACCAGTTAGGGAATGGACATGCAAGGCAGTGTCACAGCATAGCTGTGATGTTTGCAGGCCATATTTCATTTCAGAAATATTGTTGTCTAGTGTTTCTTGTTAGAGGGAAATTGTCATTTTTTGTTTCAGTCCAAAACCAAATTTCAGGGAAAGAAAAGAAAAGTTTTAATTAACTTACCTCACCACCTTCCAAAATTAATGAAGAGGATATGCGTAATGGCCATGGTTGCCCACCTTCCAATACTGATTTTCACAGTGAGCAGGGTGGAGGACTTAATCTATCAAATCTGGTAGAAAAAGTTGAACAGAAACAGAAGGTATCAAAATATATTTTCTATGAAGCATTGGGCACTTTCTGAACCTAAATCTTTATTTTTCAGTTGTTCTCTCTCTGAAATAGTCGTATGTCAGTCTATGTGGCAGTGGGAACTAAGATCACCTGTTCTTAATGGAGCACAGCGATGTTGTATGTGAGTTTGACTCCAAAGTCTAGTGTCCCTGTATAGTTAACTACCCTTTTGCTCTTTTTGTTCCTGAAGAAATTGGTATGCAGAGTCAAGCAGAGAGGCTGGGC
Source organism: Dromaius novaehollandiae (assembly GCF_036370855.1). Lineage (NCBI taxonomy): Eukaryota > Metazoa > Chordata > Aves > Casuariiformes > Dromaiidae > Dromaius > Dromaius novaehollandiae. The sequence continues at coordinate 205,368,823 of NC_088098.1, read as the reverse complement.
ACGGGAAGGCTGTGAGACGTAGACAGGCACCCAGCCTCCTCGTTAGCACCATGCGTGGCTCTGCACGTGGCCCTACTCCATGGCAGAGCTCCCGCTCTGGGTGTGAACTGTTCCTGCCTCAGCAGTCTCTTTATGCAAGTGTTGAAGGCACTTCACACTGCAGAGACTCCTCTGCAGGCACTCATTAGCATGTTTCTCTTTCAAACACTTCTTTATAATCCTCTTCTTTCCCTAATCATCTCATGTTTCTCTCTCTTTTTTTTTTCTGACTTCACATCACTTGTTTCCTGAACAGTCATTCTCAATATATATATATTTTTTGCTTCCATTCCAAGTTGAGACAGGCATTAGTCATTCAGCATGTTTTGTAAAGTGACATGTACACTTACACTTCTACCTAAGCAAAAACCAATAAAAGCAAGATCTTGAAAGATTTACTGAACACAGCGATAACATAGGAACATTTTCTTCATGAAAGATAAAATAGTTAACAGAAAAATTCTCGTTTAATCTTACTAGATCATGGGATAATTCCCATAACTGTGAAATTACTGACACCGCTGTGTATATTGTTGTTTTAATTGTTTGCTAATTAGCAGTTCATGGAGCAGACCAAATTACTGCTTGGTGTGCCACACTGTGGCTCAGCTTTGGCTCCCCCTATCTCCTCCTCTCCATCTGTTCTTCCCCCTCTCCTTTCACTAGCCATGAGCAAGGGCCCGTGCTTGCTCGTGGACTCCGCTGAGAAAGCAGATTTGCCCCAGAAGAAATCTCACCTGCCCATTCTGGAATTTCAAAGCACCATTGCAGAAGACTTTTTCTTTAGTCTTCCCTAAAATAATATTGCTTTAAAACAATAATTAAAAACCCTACTGTCTTCAAAGCTCCTGACCACAGAAAAGAGCAAGAGAATTCTGAAAAAAAAGAGAAGATGAAAAAGTGAGAATAATAGTTTCAAAGTAACAGTTTAGTTTTCTTTGCTGTTTTTATAACCATCAAGCAGTAAGCACATGAGAAAAGGTAAATAGGACAAAATGAAAGCAGCAGCAACTTCTCTAAATAAACATGAAAGATCACTGACATGAAACAGGTCCTTGTTTTCATTTCATGTCATCTAAGCCATTATTTGAAATGCAAGCATTTTATTTTGAGCTCATAGGTCCAATTATTATTCCCCAAGATCATGCAAAAAGTCTTGCATAAATGGTGTGTATTGTGTCTATGCTTGCCCTGAAGTCTGCTTTTATTTTAAAGCTGTAAACAACATTGCCTGTCAGAGGTGGAAGCATAAGTTACAGCCTTCAAAACTGGTTTAAATGTTCTCCTCATTGCTTGCTCCAAAATTAATGGGAATTTTGTGTCCCGATGTTCACCATAGTTTGGAAGTTCTAGCCTTGAATGAATTTAACACAGGGAATTACATATCGGTCTGTCAGAGAACAATTTATATAAATACATAGCAGCTAAACAAGAATGCAATGCCAATATGGGGGTGTTATATGTTATATAAGCATTTACATCCTGATTGGATTTGTCACAAAGAATGTGACTCACTGTCTTTTAGCTAATAGCTGTTCTTTTTTTTTTTTTTTTACCTTCGCCAAGTGTCCAAACTAATATATATATATATATATATACACACACACACATATGCATGTGTGTATATATATATATATCAAGGCTAATAACAGTAATCTGATTGCTGTCACAGGCAAAAAAAAGCAGGAGATCAGAGTAACTGGAATCTGATTCCTTTGTAGATTTGGCAGCAATATATGGAGTTTGTTCCTCTATGATTCTGCTTCTTTCTCCTCTTTGTAAGCCTCAAGGTGCTATATCAAACACTGAGCACAGCTCTGCTTGGTAGGTTAAATAGAAGCTGGGAATGAGGAATACTTTTTCCAGCACCTTGAATTCTGAGTGCCTAGCTTGCCAGCCACAACAAGTTGTGTTCGTCAAATGAACTGAGTTTCAGAGTTATTTAAAGGAAACATAACACAGCAACATTAGCACATTTCTTCTCACAGTTGAATTATAGTTCAGTACTGTGAATTGCACATTTATTTCTGTCCTATCACCTATCTCAAGCAGAACTTGAGGCTTATGATAGCAGCTGCGTATGTACAGATGTTATGTACCTTTAAAATCATTCTTTGTATTGCTGCAATTTTTCTAGACCTTAGTATGTGATGAAATCAATTATCAGACACATATACAAACCATGATGTCCAACCACAGCTTTTAAAAACAGTTTTTAATTAATTTCATGTGGCTACAGTCAGTGCAGTAGCTGTTATTTCTCCTTAATATTTCAAAGCTGTTATCTTTTCACTTCTGGTGATGAGATGTGTGAGAAGTATCTAATTCAAGTCAATGGCCTCTTCATTAGCTTCGTCAGAATCTTCTCTTTGGCAAAGAGCTGTAGAGAAAGAGCTGTGCAGAGACACGCAGTGCTCTCTCACTTTTTTACGGTGAGTGTCTCAATGAGAGGCTTTGCTCATAGGAGGCATCACTCCAAGTCCAGGCTACATAATGTCTCTGGAAGATAAAGAAGAGCATTCTGGGTGTCCCTTTGGACTCTTGCAGAATGGAAGAAAAAACAGCAGGACATCACTGTTCTACACCTGAATTTCATGCTAAAGGTCAGATTCTTTGATTGCCCAAATGAATCTAAATACACTGAAGTAAATCTAGCCATGCAAATTTTTTGTTGTAAACCTGGCTAGAATCTAATTTGGCCTTGTTTAGGAGGAGGTGTTAAAATTTTTTATTGGATATAGAATATAATTATTCCATTGTTATGCAGAAATATTACCAAAAAGAGTTGTAGAGCTGCTTAATAGTAGCTCTCCACCATCCTCCATGTGTCATTACCATTCAAGCAAGTTACATTAAGGGATCCAAAGAAATACTTGCTTCCAGATACAAAACTGTGCAGCTGACACATATCAAAGGAAGGAGTTTAGCTTTTCATTACATAGTTGACTTTGGGGGATTCATGTTTTGGATAAAATAAAATATACATTAAGGTTCTCCACAGAGAGTCAAATAGTCATGATACCATTACTGCTAATAAATTCAGGCTGCTCAATGACAAATGAATAACCTAGCAGGGTTGTTTGTCTTGTAGTGGGGGAAGATTTTTTTTTTTTTAAGATTTCTTTGTAGAAAGCCCTTCGCATTTTAAGTATTCATATAAAAGCATGATCATGAAATGAAATAGCAATGTAATAATCATTTAAGGAACACTCCAGTGTAAATAATAAATGCTTGCATTTTGTCATTGAACTGAAAATAGATCAGCAAACACTAGACTTTATAAAGATATTTTAGAAGGTTCTGAGCACCAGCACCGGCATTCTGACGCTCTTTGCAGCTGACGCTTAGGCATTCTGCTAGATTCATCTCCAGTCACACCTAACTAATGGTCTTGACAATGGTTGCTACCTATGTCCTTCAGCATTTGCCTTCCTCCAGTTTCCCACATTTAGAACCAGGCTTTATATTTAACTTTTGCTATAGAGGCAGAGCCATTCTTACTGAGAGATTGTCTCTTCCTAGCCAAACAACGCGAAGACATTCAAGATGTTCCTCCCATATCTATTCATTGTTTGTAACAATATCTTCCTTGATATACTGCAAGATTATCTGAAATATTCAATAGAAACTGCAAGAACTGATGTCCCATGATTGTCTCCTTTCTCTTAGATAAATCTCAGTTGTGCCAATACTCTTATAATGAGAAGCTATTTTCCCTTCAGAATTTCAAAAGGATTGATCTTTTCCTCTTTCCTGTTCAACATATGTGTTAAGCCAGTCAGCAACATTATAAAATGTTACAGGCTTAAATGCCTGCCATATGCTGACAGTGCAAAGCTGTACATATAGATGCACCAAGAAACAGAAAACACTATCATCCAGATTCTCATTGCCTGGAAAAACAAAGCAGTAGGCCAAGTAGCAGCGAGCTAAACTTAAGGAGGACGTAGGTGAGGCTAGAACCAATAGGAAATCACTGTAAAGATTTTGTAGGACTAACAGACTTCAAAGGCACACACATTTTACATCAGGTTTCAACTAGACACACACTGGCAGCATGAGCAAAGATGACATTTGTTTACTTCTACCTCTCAGGGAGCAGTAAGTGCTAACATGGTATATAAAGACACACCCAGCATTGCTTCTCTGCCTTTTTGGTCAGTTAACTCCCTTGCTGGGGGGGAAAAAAATGAAAAGATCTAAAATGTTGCTCTGATCAGAGATTTTCTAATTTCTAATTGGTCCCCATTGATTTTCCCCAGGGAGAAATTCTAGTCAAACCTCCCTATTGTTTTACTCTGACCACAGTGCTGCTGGTAGATCACTGAAATTGGAGCCGGTAGAGATTTAGGCTGGTACCAGTATCAGTGAACCACAAAATTTTTAAAAATGCAGTTGATATGAAACCTTACAGTGAATCTCCATGAACATAGATTTGAATCTTTCAACAGTTATTCAGATCCTCTGCAGACAGAGGTAGGAAAAGTCCCAAATTGTAGTAAGGCTGGGTTGAGAGAACTGTAGAAGAACTTTATACCAATAGCCTGTTTACAGTACTGAGTGTTTGGGCGTAGATTTATCTACACAGAAATCCAAACATGATTCTGCACCATTGCTTCAGCATATGCAGATCTCTTATTTGCACTAACCCTTTTTTTTTTTGTGAGATAGAAAAACACACTCCATGAAACTCAGATAAGATCTTTGCATTTATCTGAGAATTTAATTCTAACCATTTACCGCGGATTAAGAATCGGATTAAGAATGTATTACTAACAATGTCCAGCTGGATGGAAGGATGTAAGCGCAAAAGTAGGTCACGTCAACAGCTCTGGCCAATGATTATGTAGATAAATGCAATAATCTAAAAAGAATATCAGTTTGTAGATGTTTGCCTAAGTACTATATTTTCAATGATTTTAACATTGCTGTCTATTTAATCAACCATTGTAGCCACCCCACTTACCATCTGTCCTAAACACATGCTGGAGATCTGGTGTTTGGATAATAGGATCTCTCTAGGCTCAAGATTTTGTTAGTCTGGAAATGCAATGTCTCAATGAATGCAAACTTTATTAGAGGCTGAAAGCTAGAAGCTTAGTGAGTTTTCCTTGCTTTCTAAAGTTTTTGGCACACAGATATTCTGAGCAATAAATTCACCCCAAAGGAAATGATAATTCTATCCACATTTAATTATGTGGTTGCTCATAGGATAAAATAGTCTTGACAAAACCAACAGTCTTTGCCCTATATAATCTACAGTGTAACCAAAGTGTCTTGAATTCATCTGTAGCTGAGCATACTCCCCAAAGATATTTTTCCTCATTAGTGACAAGTTTCTACTTGAAGGTCAGCTTCTTCTGGATACATATGTAATGGAAATTAGTCCTGTTTCAAAACAGTGAGTATAAAACTTCTGTCCAGAATTCAGAAATATGTAATAGTGGTCTCTGCTACAGAAACTGAACATCAGAACACTTGCTCATCATTCTGACAACCATCACCCTATGGTCTTGGTCCCAAATAGTCAAGAAATGCAGCATAATATATTTAGTTCATAAAATAAGTTCAAACACTGTCACACTGAAATTAGTGAATGGAAGATGGCCAAACAATATGTCAATCTATTTAATCTATTGATAATTTCCCTTTTATCTGGAATGATTTTTAAAGTATGATAGCAATAATGATGTTGATATGCTCAACAGAACATAGAATAGTACAATCTCTGTACATAAATTTTTGAAGATACTATAGGAAATTAAATATCATTTAATAGGGAATCATTTTTTTCTCCCAACTCAGCTTTTAAGGCCAGTCCTTAGAGATTTACCATACATAGTAATAATGCAGTCATTTAGAGCATCTATTTAAATTGCCTTTTCCATATTTGTGTTACAGAAATTGTTAAGAATGTACATACACCTTAAACAGAATCCAAAGTGTTTACTGACTGTACAATAGATCATAATGACTCAAAATCAGTTCTTGGGTTACAATTACAGTCAATTGTGATAGATTATTTAGGAAACAAAAGTAAAAAGAAATGTCATAATGAGTTATTCAGGGATTCTAAACACTCTATCAAGAGCTCTAGTTTTATTACCATAAATCAGAAGATAAGTTCCATTGCAAATGATGAAAGAATCACTCATTTGCTTAAAGAAAAAAAGTAGAGAGTGGCACAATAAATAATCTTCTCGGTGATGATTATACAGTCATTGAATCCTGTTTGCTTATTGAGATCACCTCTGCAGCGTTTTCCTTAAACAGCTTACTGTGCTTCTCCAAGGCAGGACGACTTCCTCGTTTTGTTTCTTCACAAAGTGATTGTCTAAATATTTGCATTTTAGAAACCTTAACTTTTTTCTTTGCTGTCTATGAAATCTATGGCTACATTTTCACTGCTGTATAGAGCAGCGCCTATTCCACTGCCTAGGGAATGGCCATCAGTAGAAGAAAAAATGCAGTTTCAGGCAGCATATAGAATGTTCTCCAGGATTAAGTATCTTATCTTTCCTGTAGTTTTGATGTCATACAGCTGAGAAGAGCAAGGTCCTGTCTTGAAATCACTGGAGTGTTCTGATATTGCCAGACATAAGACTAGATGGGTTTAGCAGCAAGAGCTCAGGCTGAGTTCAGACTGCCTAGCAGACAAAAATATTGACAGCTTCTCTGACTTTAGACCCAGGTGTAAATCCAAGCTATCTAGACAATGAGAAAAAACAGGAACTTATGATTCGTATCACTTATTTCAGATACCTACTTTAGACTGACATTACTACAGCCTAAAAGCAACCCTTTCTGTCCACAGATTATAAAGGGAGTCCTAATGACCTCTTCGGGTTTTTACTGTTGACATCTGAATTTGGATAGTTGAATCTTGCTGGATGCTTTGAGATATCCCTAAATACAAAACAGTTTCAGAACAGTATGAACTGTTTAGACATAATTTAGGTCATTGGCTTGGGTATATGAGTGGATACCATCTATGTCATAATATTTTAGCACTCCACAATCTAATATTTTTAAAATAAATGCAGGTTTACATCTATTTCACAAAGATAGAACTAAAGTCTGGAGGGAAAGGTCCACAAGATTTTTAGGAGTGAACTTGAAATCAGTGAAAATTGTATGTGTAAGTATGGACCTACCTTAGTGAAAATCAACACTAGATATATACACAAGGCATAATGCCTAAACTGAAAAATAGATGGAATTAAGCTCAAAAGTGACATCTACAACACTGTCTCATGTTCCTATAACTTTCAGTTGCCCACAGTTTTCATCAAAAAGTTCCCAGACATCTCATTCTTCTACTGCCAGATGTTCTACTGTCTTGATAGAACTAGTATTCCAGATGCACGAATTACATAACACTTTACACACATGTACATAAAACTTTCCATTGACGGATGCTCTTAATAAATACTTAACTCCAATCAACACTACTGAGTATTGAACAAAACAAGGCTTCTGTGACCAGTTCACACAGCTCGCAGCTCACAGAAGTGTTGAGGTTGGAAGGGATCTGCGTGAGAAAGTCAGGTCAGGAGATCCTAACCTGCTGACAGGGTCAGACTCTGGGAGGTGTGGGACCAGGCATAGACATAGCTGCAAGACAGCTGCAGGGTAGCTCAGTAGAAGATAACTTCACTTAAAACAGCTCCTAACTGAAGAAGGGAGGCCAATGAGGTTACTTCCAGCTTTTTCTTCACAACAGATCTTGTAAGAAAGCTTCCCCTGAGCACAGTCAGCTCAAGTAGGGGAATTGCACTCTGGCCCTAATAGCAAATAACAGCAATGCAGTAACATTTGCTTTTCATTTGCTTCTAAAAATATTTAATACAGTAAAACCACTCTGATTCGTTTCTAATAAATGAGGACTCTTCCTTTTTACTCTGGAGTTGACTGGAAAAGTTCTTTGGGAAAATATTCACAAAATTGAGTTTCACAGAAAATTTTAGTCCTGCCAAAAAGAACGAAAGAAAGTCAGGAGAATTGTACAGCCGCCTGTAATTGCTTCTCTATATGACTCTTGATAATTTCCTTTGTCTGTCAATGAGCAACAGAATCTTAATCACTTCTGTAACATTCCCTTGTGTTTCTTTCCCATTTTTAGGGGGGAACTGAACTCTTCTGAAATCCATCCAGCCCATACAATTGCTTTACAATTTGTACCTCTGAGGATCTGGGAAGACTGAAGATTCTCTTGTTCTCTGACCAGATACAAACATCTACACCCAATCTATTCATTGTAGGTTCCCTTGATGGTTATAAGAAATAAGCATTTTTAGATTGCTATTCATCTCAGTCTAGAATAAGATAATTTATGCCCTGAAAGTGATTACTTCACTCTCTTGACTATAAAGGGAGCCCAGCTGAGTAGCTCTGGTGTAGACATCTACCATGGGGATGTCTAGGCTAAGCTGATATAAATCTGTCACACAGCAACCGATAGAGGCAATACATTGATAATACCTCAGAATCTAGTTATTGTAAGGACTCTAATACCTTTTGCGATCACATCTGCTGGGTAAAAAAGTGAATAGAAACTCTGTGGGGAGGGACCAAAGGCTGAAGAGGGAGAAGAATGTGTGGATTTAGAAAGATCAGAGGGATTCAGAAATGACTTCTGTGAATAAATCAGGAGAGAAAGTAATAGAGAAAATGTTAGAGGTCATGCTGGGGAAGTGGTAACACCTCATTGTACCCCAGACAATTGGGTAGTCATTCAACAGCACTCATTCCGCATTCTTATTTAATCACAGCACCAGAACCATAAAAGTAAATGTCAAAGCAAACTGTAAAACTGAGTTAAATACAGATATCCCTATGACCTGTCCCCTCCAAGTAGCATGTGAGGCCAATTAGAACAGACATAAGTTTAATAAATCAATTGTCTTAAATGTCTCTATTTAACATAATTCATTGAAGATAACAAGGAAACACTAAGATTCCATGTTTGTCATTCCATCTAATGAAATCCTTACCATCTGTGATTTCTGTGCAATGCAACATGAGATATACTGAAGTTAATAGCAGTGAAAAGGAGAAATATATTTTACAGATTGTAAGAATAACATTTCTGTCTTCCACTGTTTATTTTGAGAAGTATGGGGCATTCAAGACAGTAGCCTTCATTTCACTCGCTTTCCATCCAGGCTTTGATTCATGAGGAGTTATTCAAACAGTTCTGTAGTTCACCATTATCAGGCTTTTCATATTAAAAAGTAACCACAAATGAAAAGTGAAATGAAATGAAGAGGGGACAAGTAAGTCCTAAATGTGCAAGCAGCTATATCAGGGATTGGCACACAAAAGAGCAGAAAAGTTTCCTGTATGGGCAGTCCATCTGATAGCCTTGCAAGTTACCTTTCAATCAAGTCTAGACACTTAAGGTTCATGAATTCATGTTAAAAACCAAATAGGCTTGGCAACAGTATTTTGCTCAGTCAGGTGTTGTGCCACACTGGAATCAGTTCATGAAATAACTTGTTAACCAGTATCCTGAGGCAGCAAATACAGAATTCAAAAATGTTCAATAGTCTACATCAATCATAGGCTAACATTTCTGAAACAGCTGACCTATAAATACATTTTAATAACTGTAGCCCAGAATACAGCTAGAAAGTGCAAGCATGAGAAAAAAGTAACCTTCTGGAGACAGGACATGGAGCAATCAGCCAATAATACTTGGGGTCACACTCATACCTTCTATTATTAAGTGAAAATCAGTGGCTAACTTATTCAGGTCTGTTAAAATTATAAAAAATAGCAAAACACATAGCCATTCCAAAGCACTGAATTACAAAACAAATATATTCAAAGACAGTCAAAATGCACAGTGGAGAATGTGGTTACACAATGCATTTCCCTTGATGAGAAAGCTAGCTTAAGACATGACTTTACATTCACTACTTTTATGTCACTCACCTCCTCCCCAGAAATCATTTCAGTGCAGTTGTGTCAACATCTAGGGATGTTCTGTGCATTCCATTGCTGCCTTAATCCAGGGTTAATAAGCTTCCAGAAAGAGGTGGAATAGGCAGAGAGAAAAGACTGAATGGCAAGGATCAGGAGCTTCTTTAGCTGTTTACAGTGCTCAAAAAAATTATAGTACAGCTATACATTCTGTGACTATTGCGATTCAGTCCTAATTAACCCTGTAACCAAATTTTTTATGTGTGATATTATGTGCAAACCGAATTTTCACCAGAAATCTCACTTCTTTCTTAATGGTGAAATGAATAAGCTACCATACTGTCATCAGGTAGGTGCTTAATCTAGGGTCAAAGATGATAGTATTGCAGCAGTTTGCCATGGTCTGGTCTTCACTGGAAAAGTTCACACCTCAGACATGAGTGGTCATATGATCAAAGATGTACTAATGTCGCGGCCCGAAAGGAGTCATTCAGGACGACCTCCCTCCCCTTGGGGCCAAACGACCAAGTTCGTGATGCCCTTGGACTGAATTAAGGTGAAACGACACCAGCCAACCGGTTTTAAGATTTATTAACACAAAGATAAGGCATGTGGCCAAATAGGATAATTCAATGGCGAATACTGCAACTAGCTAGACAAAAACAGATCTTACCAACATTCAACAAAAGAGAGGGGGAAAGAGAGAGAGAGAGAGAGAAAGATATCACCACCCGTGGATCCAGCGGCGTCCTGTTGGTCCTCTTCCTTTGGGAGTCTCGGCAGTGGGGGGGGCTCCCGTCTGGTGGTAGGTGGGTCCTCTTCACCCTGGGTGTAAGTTTTGGTGGTGCGCGTGCAGTAATTACAACTCGAGTTGGGTCCGACCCTAGGTTAGCTCGGAATGACACGCGTGCAGTGGTTACAGCTCGAGCTGGGTACCTCCAAAGAGGGACCCTGAACAAAGAGATCCCTGGGCAATTATAGCTTTTTCAAATTAAGTTTCCCACCCCCCCACGTGGTAGTTCAGACCAATAGTAATTTTTCAGTCTGGGGTCTCCTGCTCCTTATTGGATCTCATCGTTGTTCCTAGGCAGGCTGTTTCTTTTCTCCCTTATCTTTTCTGTTGCAGTTTCTGCAGACAGGTGTGTCTTCCTTCCTTGGGTCCCACCATCATCTCTCAAGGTCTTGACAAAGAGGTGGTAACTCCAGCAATTAGCACTGTTTCAGCAGTGCACAGGAATGCAAATTGCTGGTAACTCCCTTATCGTTCCCGCCTGCACCAGCTCTGGGGCCCTTTCTTACGGAACTAGGGAGTGCGGCCTAAGGCTTCAGCAAATTTAGCCACTCATGCCAAGCAAGTTTTATAGAAGTTGTGCTAAAAACGGATCCCAAAGTCTCTGCCCGACTGTGGTCTCGTTCAGTGCAGGCTCGGTGTGTTCCGGGTGGTCGCAGGGAGACCATCTCAGGGGTCGCAGCACCCCAGTCCTGTTTCCGCCAGGGACAGATGGCTTGTTCGGGGTTATGGCCTGCCTGCACCCCATGCACCAAGAAATGTTTAAGGCAAAAAATTCATTCATCTGTCCGCCACAACTAATGAAAGTAGTTATAAAATATCATTTTATTTAGATTTGCTTTCCAAAAAAATTAATGGTCATAATATCAGTTTTGTCTGCAGTTCCTTGATTGCCTCAACTGTGTGCATCTCTTTTGATACCACTTCAACTAAAACACCGTGTAATTGTCCCAACAGTATCTTTGTTTTCAGAATTATCTTTTAAGTTATACTAAAGAGCCACTATATTACACAGAAGATTGTCTATTCAAATGTATTTCAAATAAATCTCCGTTTAAATCTTTTGATGTCATGAGTTCACTATCAAGTGTAAAAGCAGAGTGTTGATAGTTGAAATTTCTCATTTCAGTGGCATAAAGCACTTGACCATTAACCTTGTTCGTTAATAAATTGTCAGCCCTTGATGACATTTAACTTCTCCTTAAGCAGGTGCCTATTTACTAATTAGTGTCAGTAAAGTATTTTAGCTATCTTTATTATGTCTGTAATCCATCACCAGGAAATTTTATAAGTTAGGGGAAAATGAGATCACAAACTCAATGAATTAATTTACTCTCATTATCGGCAGTTTATAGTGCATGTGAACAAATACTTCAACTCAATACATTAGCACTTTTTATAACTGAATTACACATTTCTGAAGGATGGTGCCCTGCACTTCTCAGATAACAATGCAGCGTGGCTTTTCTTTTCTTTTCTTTTCTTTTCTTTTTTTTTTTTTTTAAGAAGGGCAATCCAACCCAAGACAGATCTTTACCACCTGGGAAATAGCCTATTAGAAGCATCTATGCCTATAAAAAGAATCTATAGGACTGTTCCTGTAGCTTATCTCACAGCGGATATAATAAGAAAAATAGCCTTGGTACACACTATAATAAATTAAAGAAAAAAGAATAGAGAATAAATATTTTTTCTCTTCTCTTCCAGCTATTCATAAAAGTTTTTTATTGTCATCATTTCCAATATTGATAATACACACTTAACTTTCCGTGAAATGTGGACGTTTCCTGTGTGAGACGGGGCAACTAGGCGAACATGAAAGGAGCCCTCCCGGTTCCTGATAATTCCATCAGCATCGCAGGAAATTTCATACCACTATAACACCCTAGAGCTGGCCAAAAACGAGAAGTCCTAAAAAGGATATATTTTTTGAAGGGACCATATTTAAGTAATAATTGATAAGATCCTTGCTACTTTTTTATTTTTGTTGAGAAAATGTCCTTAGCTAGCATCTTTCATTTTCCAGAATACTTTTCATTTAAATAATTATTTATATGTGTCAGAAGATGGCAACTGGTACCTCCTCTCGCAAACAAAATGTAGTCTAAAGCAAACTAAACTATATTGCTTTCCTTTCAGCTAGTTCTTTCATCCACCCCAGAACAACGATGACATTTAGAGTACATGGAGTCTCTAAAGAATAATTTTGGATATTTACTTGCTTAAGCAGAAGGGCTAGTAATGAATCTCATGTTGTATTTTTTTTTTCGGGATGCTGGTTTGGATACTTATAGCTTTGCCTTCTGGCCTTAAAATATACAATCTTCTGAGTTCCCTCATCATCCTTTGTCTCCAGGGGAGAGAACAGATTGCCCATAATGATATTATTATGCTCTTTAAGCTTAATTTTAATACAGTTAAAAACATCCTTCAAATCTTCAGGAAAGAGTTTTCTGATTGCTTATTTTTTTAGCAGACGCAAAATTGGATTGATGTCTTCTGCTTCTTATATATACTTTCTTCAAAAATGCTCAGTGTGCTTCTCATCTACAGCTTAACAATACAGCAAAGGACGAATGAGCAGTTTTGCAGAAAAGCATGCCTCTTGGACACTTTTTTGCTGTATTCTGCTAAACATGCCCAGAGTATAATGATTTCTTTGCCGTCTACACTGTTTATCTTAAAAATTGTCTTCTAAGATCATATAGCTATATCTCATCAAATAATCTCACTATGTAAGGCTTCTTAACTTCTTCAGACCTCATAAAGATGCATTATGTTCCTTTTGGAGCAGAAAGAGTAAAATTAAGTGCATAGAATCAAATCCTACATACCTTAACTGGGTTCTAGAAGACTCCATTAAACCAAATGTGAGTTATCAATATGTGAAAGGAACGCATCTGAATCTTAAAGCTTTTGAAAAAGACTCAGTTTTGCAAAATAGACCAAGACCAGCAGTACTTTCTTCTTCTTCTTCTTCTTCTTCTTTTCCTTCTTCTTCTTCTTTTCCTTCTTCTTCTTCCTCTCCTCTTTTTTTTTTTTTTTTTTTTTTTTTTTTTTTTTGGTATGTGTGTTTGGCATTCATTATATTCTATTTTGTATTCACAACTGGCAGTCAATCCGGCACCAAGAATTTTATGGACACGAGATCCCCTCCTCCCTCAGACACCTGAGTGTGCACTTAGGAGGTTAAAAAAGCAGGATTGGTGCAGATTCTTAGCCAGATCAGGCCTCTCAAAATCCCATCACATGTCTGCAGCTGTGAAGAAGTATGTACACTTCCAGATCAAACCATGGGCAGCCTTGCGTCCATTCAGCAGCAATATTTGTGCTTCACAGCACGTGGCCCTTTTTTAGTCTAAGAAAAGATGACTGTACTTCCCCAGTGTGAATACAAAGACGTTAATAGTCCCACTGTCCAGCCCTCTCCGTACGTGTGTGTGTGTGTGTGTGTGTGAGAGAGAGAGAGAGATCAGCACCTAGTACATGGGGATCTTGTTTTCCATCTTCTAGGAAATTGCTATAATTTTTCCATTTTTGTTGGTGTAATAGGCAACAGTGTTTTAACTATTACATGTATAACCATGATATAAATAAATAAGGTAAAAGAACAATAATTCTCTTTCCTTTTTCAAATAATTAAAATAGCTCTTGTTGCTGTGGCACAGAGATTTCCTGAGCTACCACAGTGGCAATGGATTCAGAATTAACGAGGAACAGAAAAAGATGGATTTTTATTGTAAACTGGTAAAAATAAATGATTAGAAAAGTTCTGGTTTTTTTAATATCATAGAATGCTGTTTAATTAGGGTTAGTTGATGCTATAGTGCAATTGGTGACTAATAAACATCAGCAAGAATGCTATCTTTGATTACAATACAGTTTTGAAATGTGCATCATGCTTAAGTGCAATTCATGTTTGTATGACTGTGCTGGAATACTAGAGGAAAAACAATTTGGGATACTTTCACAACAAACAGGAAAACCGTACAGTTTAAATATTTTCTGGCTTTGTTTCTTTTCCCCACTTCAGTCTGTCTGCCTATGGGTTAAGGAAGAAAGAAAGAAAGAACTGAATATGAAAGACTGATTCTTAAGTAGTTAGATGTTGTGATTTTTTATTATTATTATTTGTTCACGGAATTGAATGTCAATTAAAATGAGATTATTGAAATTCAGTTATGAATGTGTGCAATGAACATTGAACTTTGTAGGATATAATTTTACTTTGAAAACATTATTAAAGAAAGCAGCTGTTCTTAACGTTTGTTGCATTAGTGCATATGGTATTAATACTTTGTATTGAACAAGTTGCTTGTAAAATCAATGTCAGTCTCAACATTATGCTTTACACTGCATATTTAAAAAATTCACATTCTGGAAAAAATTCCCTTGACACTATGAAATCTGAAAAGGACCACTTTTGCTATTGGCTCTTCCTTTTGTAGACATACACTGTTGAATTTAGTTAAAGGTAATATTGCAGTGCATCTGTTTCAAACAGATGTATGTTTTTTATCATCAGCACAAAAAAACCAAACACCAACACAAATGACCATATCCATATGTTACTGACACTTATTTTTGTCACTTGTGTAACATAAATTATATTCCGCTAACTTTGCATGTTTTAAGAACAAATTGATTTCTGCTCATATATATTTTTCTTAACATGTTATTTTTGTTTTATCTCCCACCAATGGGAGTTCATTGCTCTCTTAAGTGGCAACAAAGTAAGCCTTTAAAAATTGTGTATTCTTGCAGAAAGTTACATTTTCATGCTTCTTTTAGAATGCTGGTTCGCAGGATACCAGTGGCCAATCTCACATTCACATTCACAGCTCGCACAATCTGCTGGCTCACCATGAGTCCTGTTTGTAGTAATGAGTTAGATCAGACTGTAAATTAGGATACTGCAATTTTATGCTGCTGAGATTATTCCCTTTTGTGGGATTCATGATTTAGTATGACAAGGATTGTGGAAAATATGCCAGTAATTTCTGTTATTGGTAACATTTCTGAAGTACCTATTGTGTCCAAAAATAACCTCAGAAGTTGCTGAGAGCAATTTTCCCCCCATTCCCTGTATGTGTTTTGATTAATTTGGCTTTGGATCTTCTCGTCGACTCTGATTCTGCAGGGATTTGTACGTATGTGCCCTTAGAATAATGAAGCACAAGAATAGATTGCCTAAGGAGGCTGCAGCATCTCCATTGCTGAAGGTTTTTAAGAACAGTTTAGACAAGCTAATATTAGAAATGTTACGAGTATAGATTATTCTGCTGTGAATTAAACAATCTTTTCAGCTACCTGCCAGACCTAGTTCTTTCTGGTCCTGTGATTCTATGAGTTGTAGATCAGCCATGGAAACAAAGCTGTGGACATATAGCAAATATATGCCATCCTTTTAAGGTTTGCTGGCCAGGGCCTGCCTTTGCTCACATGGAAAGAAAATTCTCTGGTTTCCCCAGGTCACTGCTTTCAGCATTTAAATATCTGTATAATTATATATATTTTCCTAATATCTAACTTAATCTTCTATGTTAAGCTCATTTATTCTTGTTCTGCCCCTAGTGATCATGGAATATAATTGTTGACCAAAGAAGCCCCCTTTACACTAGAGTAAGACAAAATAATGAAAAGTAATGACTAACAAAGTCTGCCTGATGCCCTTTGAGATCCTGCCATCACAGCCTCGCTTGCAGCAAATGGCAGGTAAAGTAGGAGCCTAAAGATTTCATATATGTGGAGATATATGCTTGTACTATATCTGCTTATATACCTGTTCATATTATCAGAGGCTGATACTAGTTTAGTGATTGCTTCGAATAGAATTAGTCACCTTTTTTTATAATTGACCTTTCTTCCCAAAGAGCTCATGTTTATAAGGCCTTTAGTTATCTATAGATATATCAAATATATATGTAATTATTTCCAGCTTATTAAAATTTACCTGGTTTTGGCTATCATGTCTTTATGTATATTGACCGTCTTAATCAAACAGGGAAGTAATGCATATTTTTGATACATAGTCATGTCTTACAAGTCTCTACTAATGGAAAATTCCTCTCTGAGCACTCAAGTATCACTATAATTTTATCCTTATCATCTAATCCTAATATTATTTGCTGAAAATTAAAACAAAAAAACCCACATCCTTTGCTTGACAGTTTTATAAATTGGAAGACTGTCTTTATGTGTTCTTGAACCTTTTATTTATGATAGTAAGCAAACTCAGTTTCTTTAAGCTTCTCTGCTAGATGTATTTTCTAAGCCCTATTTTAACCCACTTATTTTTCTCTGGCCTTCTTTGCATTTTCTTTACTTCTTTATTAAAGTGTGGTCCCCACAGTCTAGCACAGTCCTAAATTTGGGGTTTGCCAGAATCAACTAAAATTTTTATTATTATCTCCCTGTTTTATTACATAACTAATTTCTGTAAAGACAAACCAGACAAAGAGTTGCCTTTTCTGGAATTGTGAGGCATCACTTACTCATATTAAATTTACGATCAATCATAACTCCCACATCCTTTTGTATAATATTGCTACTATCTAGTTATTCCCCACTTTGTATCTGTGTATTTTCTTTCTCCTTTCTAACAGTAGTACTTTGCATTTTTCTTTATTGAATTTTGTCTTGTTGATTTTGAGCCATTTCTTCAATTTATCAAAATCATGTCGAAATCCTATCCTGTCCTACAGAGTGCTTATAAACTCTTCTATGTGATATAATCTACAAATGCTTTTAGTGTACTTTAATCATTGAAGTCAATATTTTTTTTAAAAGAAAATGGTGCCTAGATCTGACAGCTAATATGGTTTCTCAATAAACTGTGGATAATAATTCTTTGAAAGAAGAGGCCTTTGAAGGCCAGGAATTTTATCAAGTCTCAGGAAAGGACTGATATTGAATAAAAAGAATATCTACTGTTATCAAAACTCAATATATACTTTTCATGAAGAATTTATAACCTCTTACTTCCAGATTTCAGTTGATTTCTAATTTTTACAATGTAGGATGGGAGACATAATGTCAGATCATCACATATTGAAGCCAGGATTTTTTTTCAACTCCTAGGCCATATACTACTGACAGCTACTGAAGAAAATATATTGAGATTGGTGATTCTCACGTCTGACCAAGTATTGCAAAATCTAAATTCCTGGTTGTAGTCAGAAGACAGCACCACTGACTGAGAGCACAGTCCGCAAAGAATGAGAATACAGTGGTTAAGGAGTATAGAGAGTTAGGTATGTACAAATCCTGCTCGATATAAAGTGGGTTTTCAGGAAATGCTTTTTTGAGAGAGAGAGGTTATTTGCCTTGTACAGCTGATGGGTATATCACCAAGGGACAATGGTGGAATACTGGGATGCTTTTTGCTGGTGTATTTTTCAGAGAACTACTCTTGAAAGCTTTTAGAGATTTTGCTATTGCAGAACCCAAATGTTTTTGGAAGGCAAAAAGTAAAGCATGTTCACAGTACATTAATGCATGTGTGCATTGCAATAGTGTCAAGAGAAGTCATGTCGCAGAGGGAGAGAAAGTCTCGAAAAACATAGGCAACACAACCACTCAAATTCATTCCTGCAGGGCATTGATGTAACTGGGAATTCAAGAAAGAGCTCTTTCCTTTCTGTTCGCAAGCAATTTTTCAATTTTGCTACAGCTGTTTTGCTCCTTTTGACCTCGGTTAAGCTGTTAGAGCTAAAAGTTGTCCCCACCTTACTGACCACGTGGAAGGGGTATCAAATATCAGAAAGAGGAACTTGTTTTCAGTCCATGGAAATGTTCTGATAAACTGTAATGAACAAATCATCTCTTCTCTCACACAGCTTATGTTTCAGTTGCTTTTTTTGTGCAAGAAAGATGAGGGAAAGGAGGAAATTAATTTGGCATCAATACTTTGCCCTTTGAAAAGAAGCCCTGCTGGAAAAATTGGAAACTGATGCCCTCAGTAGGTTTATAGCATAGATGACAGAAACATGTGGATTAGGAAGTATAAGATTGTCTAAGGGAGCTAAAAGCCATGAAGAAGAAGAGATACTGCAAAAGAGTTGTTTTTCTTTTGATTTACTTTGGCTCTGGTCAAGATCACTGAGTTTACCCATCAAGCTGCTGCAGTGTTTTCTGTAGACTTAGGAACAGGAAATTGCTAATAATAAAGTCATTTGAGGAGAAATGTGGATGTGATCTGCCTATGTTCCAAGCTAACAAAATGTTGTGTGATGATGCGAGTAAGCTTAAGTCATTAATTCCTGAGGAGAGTCAGGATATATATTTGACTTAGTGCATCACTAACGTGGTCACAGAGTTTCTGTGTTGGAACTGGCTTATGGCCAACAACATATGCAAGCAAGAGCTGTGTCGCCTTTGTATAGACAAATCTTAACTGACTGCAGGTTTCATTTATTAAACTCTTCTAGTTACTCTAACCAACAGCCGTTGCAGATCATACTACTGAAGATTTCAACACTGAAAAGTCTGTACTGGTTTGCAAACTGGATTGCCACTGAACTAACCCCTTCTGAATAAACTATGAGCAGCAAGAATGGGCTTGGTTTTCTCATTTTGTTACTTATTCTATTAATGGCATAAAACCAACGGAACAGAGTGGAGGGCAATTCTTTTGCAGCTCTCCTTTCTTTTCCATGAAGATATGTAAATGCAATAATACCGTGGTAGATTTCCACAAATTGAGATATTGCCCTAATATTATGACATGTTAGTCCCTTGTTGTATTCAGAATATGGAAAGTAAAGACTTACAGCTCTATCTACTTCTTATTTATTTGCATGGGATGCAGAATCATGATCTGGCAGTAACTGGGATGGATGATGATCTGTTGGCAAAAGTAATCTCTAAAAGTAATATGTAAATAGACAGAAACAAGTAGTGTGTATAAAGTGATCTTGGAAAAAGTGACAAAATCAGTAAGAATTAACAGAAACTATGTGTATACACACCTCACAGTCATCCATAGAAGTAATTGCATGCACTGTCCATGCCTTCCAGTAAATTTTTCCAGGATGGATGTGCTACATTGAAGATTAAACAGGAGAAAAGCATTTGGTATGCATTTTCTTTGCTTATCAACTAAGTGCCATGGTAAATAGTCTTCCATTGTTTTTGTATCCACATACATAACTATTTTTAAATATTTGTCATGAACAATTTTTTTAAATCGCAGTAAGAAAGTGCATTTCTTTTTCCCCAGAGGTCCAACATTTCCTTTACGGTCTGTGCATTATACATGTATGTCTGTAATTCTAGTGTCCTCAAGCTTGAAATCTATCATTAAATGATTATTGCTGTTCAATTTAAAAGACATTGACTAAATCATTTTGGCTCTTCAGAAGTGTTTGAGATTTTGCATTTAGGCAAATTGTGCTAGAATTCTTTTAGACGCTTTTCTTATTCTTCCTAATCTCTCATCATCCATTCTTCCATCCTTGCTATTTTTAATCCCCTCACTATAGTAAGCTCATGTACATTTGAACAACATGTACCTGGCTTTCTGATGACAAGCATGCTTAGACCTCCATTTAATCAGTTAAAGAACAGTCTTCCCCGGTGTGAGTAATAATCTGTACCAGGATGTGCATGCCGTTCAGATCGTTCTGAAAATCCCTTCCAAAATAGGCACAGTTGTTCAATTCTGGCCAGGTAATTTTTTATCAATACCCAGAATTTCCAGTGTAGTGCATTTCCACTGGTGCCATATTAAAAGAGCCAAGTGATATCATTGCAGTGAACCTGAAAAGGTGCAACAGTAGAGGACTCATTTATTACAAAAGGATTGTCCTCCATGGATCAGTCTAAGGTTGCTAGTGTGTTGTAGTAAAGATAATATATTCCCATTCTCAATGGATCATCTTTATATCCATTTCTTCCATGGGTTGAAAACAATCTTTTGGAGCTTGACGAACATAAGGCTACTTTGTGCACCCTGGAAAATGTATATCATCTCCAAATGTGAAAGTGTATTTATTGTTACTGGAGTCCACTCAATAAATGGTTATAAAAATGATGTTGCGAAGAGAAGTAACATTCGGTTTTGCTTTTTCCTTAATATAGTTCCATGCATTCAGTCATACGTCACTAAAATGACATATTATTGAATCTCACTGATTCAAGTGGTTATCAGCATGGAATATTTCAACATTGCAAATGTATGAGAATAAACAACCTTAAGGGCGAAGACAAGCAGCATTCTCTAAACGAAAACTAGCTTTTAGGATTTTAATCAATGCCTCACTTTTATCAGTCAGTCCTGTCTGTTCTGTGTCAGGCATCAGCACACGGGATCCCTAAGAGGAAGTTTATCTTCTTTGCCTTGCTTCTGCAGGGAGACACTTTAATTTTAAGTTTGCTAGAATTAAGTTAAAGTAAGTTAGACTCTACTCTTGGAAAATCTCTAGTCACAAAATGATCAAAATCAAGATGAATAAGGAGTGAGATAGAGAGCAGTGGAAGAAATGGTGATGAGAATGAGAAAGAGGATTGTTTCTTACAAAAACAGCTGGGCTTAAAAAATGAAATAATAAGGGTGGACGTGATGGTAGTGTATAATAGTCTGAAACTGAAAGATGGGAGCTTTTGTTTCTTCTATCTCATTAAATATGAACATGAAGATATTTTCAATTAAATCAGTGTTCAGAGTCACTGAAGGTGGTTTGATATATTGTTTTGTACTTTTTTATTACAGTTTGTTTAATGTGTAAGACTGTGAAACACATTGCTGTAGAATGTCATTGAGACCACAAATTGAAAATGATTCAAAAGAGAAGTGAGTAATTAAATAGATACAAAAGTATCGAACAGAATTATAATAATTATTACAAATTTGGAAGATATATTAAGCTCTTTATTTCAAGGCTTAAGACAATCTCTAACAGAGATCAAGACAGCTCCTACTGAGGAACAGATCATCACAATCTGATTGTTTCTTTTATGCTTCTTTCTGCAACTAACGTCATATACCAAATACCATATACCATACATCCAAAGTATTGGACTTTGTCATATCATGAGTCCAGAGATTTGTAGTGTTGTGAAATTGATAGTAATATTTGCACTTGCCTGTTTTCTCAACTGAGAATCTAGAAGTTCTGGAATCCTCAGCAGATCTTAGAGTATTATTGAATGCACTTAACCTAAAGAACAAACACACACACATTTATATATACACACAGAGTCACATGGAGGAAAATGTACAAACAGGGATACACAAATACACACAAGATACTTTTCTCCTTCCATGTTTTTATTTTAGTAAAAAAAAATAAAAAAAGTTTCCTGACAGGTTCATTGTAAAAAATGTATCAACATCTCTTGAAGCATCAATTTGTTCATGGAAAAAAGAGAAAATTAGAACCTGAGTGAGGATGGGAATGAGGTAAAGTTTCTAAACAACAGTAATGAATGCACTTCCTTTCTCGGCCGTATCCCTCTCTTCAGTCCCCTTAAGTAAGGCAAATAGCCTGCGGCATGCTCTGCAGGCACATCATCAGTGTCATACACAGCTTGTGCATCTGGCACAACAGTATTTGACTGTGGACTTACTTTGTTTCAGAATATACAGCCTGTTTCAATTTGCAATGTATTATATCAGGATGTTTGAGGAATGTTCACCCTTTTTCTCTAAAGAATATATTCACTTATTTCTTTCTAACAGTCTGAAAATTATTGATCCAACAGTTCATTGAGCTTCCATCTGGGTAGATGAGTGCCTAACATATAGCAGTGTATTTAACCCATCTGATGAGTGGTCTCATGTGAAATACTCACATACTTTTTTTTTCTGTTGCTTTTAAATTCTGCCTCACGTTTTATTTAAGGTGCACCATGCCCTAAACATTATAAATTCTGATTCCGATCATAGCTTGAAGGCACTGAGAAGGTTCTTTTTTTCTTCAGAAGATTCAAATAGAAAATGTACCAATGTCACTCAGGCATGTTTTTCATCTAATTTTTATTTTTTATTTTTTATTTTTTATTATTAAAGCTCCACCTCAGAGTGCTTTAAGACTCATGGCTGACCAGGCAGCTGTGTATTGTTTCTGTCATGTAAGAGATCAGAATTTGGATTTCACATTCATTTTGTTCAGTGAATGTTAAGAAGGAATTATTTTTCATTCCTTGAGTCCGGAGCTGTTTTTTCCAACTTCTTAAATCAGTACTTGAAAGGCCAGTAATATGAAATTTAGAGAGGAATACCAAGGCTTTGTAGTCTTTTTAAGATATAGGTGATTTATTGAAATGATACTCAAATGGAAAAGCCCAGAAGTGAAAGGAAAGCCAGCGTCTTATCTCGCTAATCTTAGACACGTGCAGCGCACACATCAATAGCTGTGTCAAATGAACATTGCTAGTCAGAGTGCCTTTTTAGTTAAAGGAAAGAAACAGATGCTTTTATAGCGGATTCATTGGGTGGAATTTGGATGTCTTCTTTAGGATGATAAAATTCCCACCTAGCAAGTACCTTTTTCTCTCCCTTGACTACAAAGGAACACTAAAATCCACTAAAAGCTTAGATGCAGACATGGTAGACAGAAAACGACTTAGACACAGACATGGTAGACAGCTATGTTTTGTTAAATAAGTGCTACTCTGAAACACTGTAAGCAATGGCAAGAACAAATTACTCTGCAGGTATTTCATGACATTATTTTTAATCATGGTCCAATGCAGTTTGAACTGCACAATGACAATGTTAAGGTACATCTGTAAACTGTAATTAAAAACAAAGACCAGGAGAGGCTATTTCTGAAAAAGACTGTTTTGCTTTTAAGGAAGAAAAATTCAAGAAAGAAATTACTAGTTAACACATTAATTTGCTGCTATGCAGTGTTTTACTGACTGCTTTAAAAAAATGCCCACAGATCAAAGGGGCTGCTTGCATTCATCAACACAACAATGTTCTGATGTGTCAAAAGAAAGAATAGCTCACACGAGCCACAAAGGAAAAATGAGCAGTATTATCAAAAGCTTGTCAGCAGTGGGTAAACCTGAAGGTGTTAGTTTGCAGCCTGAAAAGGATGCAGCAAAAATCTTTCAATACAGCCAGAAAAGAAGCAGTGGAATTCTATCTATGCTTATATATGTATAATCCATAAAGTGGCTTTCCCCAAATCCATTCAGTGGTAGTAACAGTAATAAGCACAGCTGAAAAATTAAATCATCATCATAATAATCATGCTTATATACCTTTTTTTAGAAATTTTATGATGCTAGTATATTCTCACAGTTCTTATCACATTGGTCTTTCTTCTTGTGAAAGAACTCCATGCCTTCCATCAGCCTCATTGCTCTGTTCTGTATTTCTCTCTTTCTTCTGTAGTAAGGGGGACTTACGGGTACTTCATGTAATACAGGCAAATGAGTCTGCAGCATTGATTTCTATGGAGATATTAACATATGCTCTGTATTGTTCATTTTCCTACTTATTCTCCTAACATCTTATTTACTTATTTATTTTATCTGTAATTTGGAAAGATATCTTAACTGACTTTTCTAGAATGATGCTCAGGTCAATTCCTTCAGTTTTATATTTAATTTGCCATTTAATTTCCTATTTGCTGTTTTTGTGTAGACATCAAATCTTTACCAGTCCTCCCGAAATCTAAGTAATGGCATCTCATTTCAAAATTTTGCTTCTTTTCTCTCTTATAAGATATAAAAATATATAAAATAAGTTAACTAGTATACGCTTCCTAGGACTTTAAGATCCCTGCTGTTCACCTTAATCACGGAGAAAACTGGTTGTTCAATCCCAGAGTTTGATTTCTTGCTTCTCGACATCCTTTAATCCATGATAATAACTCCCTGTCACCCACACTTAATTAGCTCGTTGAGGACTCTCGCAGGAAAGACCTTGGGAAAGACCTCTTGAAAGTGCTTGTTCTCTGTTCTCCACTTTCCTGTTCCACACAAGGAAATACAGCATTGCCGTAAGACACTGTAACAAGGAGAAGGAAGTAGAATAAATGTCTCAAATTCAAGGTCAACTATCTAGTCAGTAGGCATCATCCTTGCCATTTCCATATTAAGAGACTGAATTTCTAATGTTAATTCCTTTTAATCTTAATGGTACTTTTTATTTTTAAAATTGCAGCTAGATACTAGTAGGTATCAACTCTATACTAGTAGATATCAATTGTTAAGAACAACTTTGACACTAGAATATAATACTGTGGTGGAATCAGAACACTTTTAATTACCAAAATGAGATTTTTTCCCCATATTTTATTTTTATTTTCAAAAAATAATATTGGAGAGTTCAGAATTGTTGAGATGCCCCATTTTAATATTTTTGAACAAATGTTTTAAATTTTATTTCTATTCATAATGTATGTTGATATATCTGATGACATCTGTATCAGTATTTACATATAAATAGCATTCCACTTGATCAGAATAATGTTTTAGAATTTTCTTCCATAAAGATTTTTTGAAAATTTGGAGGTTGTTCCTATTTGAAATACAGTAGTATTTCAAAATCATGAAATTCCTTGCAAAAGGGAATGGCTGAATTCCGCAGTGCTCCAATGCAGTGTAAAGTTCTTTCTTGTTGACTGGCTCGGAAATATCCTAATTTCAGTTCTCTGGGAAAGGTGCACAGGAAAGCCTTGCTGGCAGCACCATATGGAATAATTACAGAAACAGCCCTCCAAGGGGTAAACCACTAGAATCTGTTTTGTACAGAGCAGTAAATTAATACCCCACGGATTAACTCGCCAAAGTCTGAAGTAATCAGTAGCGTAATAATTGTATCATAGACACTGAATTTTCCCCAGCTAAGCCGACACTGTCACTGTGCTGAACTGGATTGCTAATGGCAACGCTACCTGCCAAGGAGTAGCTGTCACAGGTCTAGCATTTGACTGTCTTCCAAATGGCCACATTAACACAGGTAAATGATCATCATATCAAGATAACCTCTTATAATTATTTATCTTTTTATATCCATAATATTGTAGACATGTTAATGAAAAGCCTTGTGAACCTGTGACTGCTTAATAAGAGATAATGACAAAATGAGTCTGCTTATCACAGAATAGTTTTTCATATAAATAGTAAACAATGGCTATTCATTCAGTATTTCAAGGGGATTTCAGGCAATATTTTCAGTTAGTCAAAGGGAAATAACATGACTTTGATCATCATGTGCACATTAACATTTTGCAGTAAAGCATTGTATCTTATGGCTATGTAAATCCTCACTTCTGCAGTGAGCAACATGTGTTGAAACACATTTAAACATGGACTATGTTCTGCATTGCTAAATTCATGGCTAAAAATGAGTTTGTCTTTGTTTCAGTGAGTGCGGCTCATTCTTTTATATTTTTATTTTTTATTAATAGTCTTTTTAAAGCTGTGGAATGATCTTAATTAAATCTGAGAACATTTTTATGGTTAATTAAGTATATAGCTTTTTGAAATTTAATATGCTGCATAAAGAGTTATATTTTAACAGGATATTAGACTGAAAATTTTAAAAGAATCAGTATCACAGACTACTTTGGCATGAAACTGAACTTTCTGTATGCCAACTGAAATATGCAGAGTATATGTCATGTATAAATAAACACCCGAGCTGGAGAGCCTGGTACTCATCAAATGATTCGAATGATTCACTTTCTTCATCACGACAAAGTACTAAGAGCACATTAGGGTGCTGTAAACTGAAGCAGTCCCAGTAAACATTGAATTTACTTTTACATCAGCTAAGCTTCATTGTTTTGAAATGTGTCTATTTTGGCCTACAGAGACCTTAATTTTTGGTAATATGTTAAGTGCACAGAGATGAACACAGACTCTCTGTCTGCTCTGTGATAAATCCAAATTAATACACAGAGGATTAACCTTCAGCCCTGAGTTTGATGTTTGTTATTTTAGAAATTATTATTAAATGCTCTCTCCATCATGGCTTTTACAAACAGGGTGCTGGTAGGAAAAACAAAACAAAACAAAACAAAAAACATGCAACACGAGTAAAACATTTTTATTCAAACTCAGGATCTTTTTGCTTCTATCATATCTGCTCTAACAACATAAGTGCCAATGTTAGTTTTTTTGGTTTTGTTTTTGTTTTTTAACCTTACGTTCCCAAAAGGACTCCATAACTTTGTATTCCTCATTGTTGCTGATGCTAACAAATGCCGAACTCTAATTTTGGTGCTAGCTGTTCACTGATGTTGTGTCATTCTGAAAAACATCTTTTCTACAGTAAGGAATTATAGTGGTTCAAAACAGTCCTTTCTTCTTCGCTAATCATGATAGGAAGTGTTGGCTTCTCGTTGTGAGCCCACCAAAGTCAATGAGACGACACTGAGTCAACTCCCTTGCTATGTTCAAATGAGAAAGGGCTATTGGACTGGAGTCATTTTCCTTGTAAGCACATGTCATGCTACCTGAAGATTGTTAAGAAATCATTTTGACCTCGCTGTTTCCAAAAAAACTTAACCAAATCACATGAAAAGCTCAAATACTACCCAGGATGAGCTGTGCTGCGGATAGTTCTAAAAAGGCTTTCCTCGTCCTTTGAGAAATAGTGGCCTAAAATATGCATGAAATGGGTTTCCAGTCACAGATAAACAACTAAATTAAAAACAAAACAAAACAAAAACAGAAACAAACAACCCCCCCACAACTTTACACTTACATGGAAAATATGGCAATTATATGCTTTCAACTGTACTGGTTAACATTTCCAGTAAACATAATTAAATGTTCTCTGTAAGCATAAAAAAAAATCCCATTACTTAATAGAGGGAATATTGCTAGATTTTCACTTATTGGTGAAAAGGATAACCTTATCTCTACCAGGAACTATTTTCCTTCAGGACCTGTATGCAGATTTGAAACATCTATTTGAAGACCTGTTATGAACAACATGATTCGTATGGAATAGTTCTCTTCCTGGGGAATATTAAGATGATAAATTCAGGTATTAATTAAAGTGCATATTCCATCAAAGTTATTCAGAATACATTGTTTACTAAACTGAACCAGATTCCAGAAGTCTAAGAAATGCAAACTCTTAGTTAATCCCAAAGTTATGAAACATTGTCATACTAACATATATTTGCCCTCGGCTGGTGTCTTGAAAAAGTTTGATGCAATTTCACCTTTCTACTTTGAGTTAATGCTTTTCAATCCTCTATCTCCCATCATAAAAAAAGAAAAAAAAATCTACTTGTATTTTAAACTTATTGTGTACTTTGGTAATCTTGGCCTTATTTTAACCTATTCCATCTTTTGGCTTGGTCTGTACCTTTCATTTCAATGTTTACATGAATAGCTTGTCTTGAATTCTCATCTACTCAAATTCAATACTGTTCTTGAGCTATAGTTTCTGTTCTTTGAAAACTTTTGAACTCTAGAAGCAGCATATATATATCTTTTAAATACACTCTCCAAGGGTACTTTCAAAATTCAGATAGGGAGTCTATATTTCAGCATATTACATGATTATGAGCATTCTTCTCTCTCTTTACAGTACGTTGCGGTTGTACTAAGATGTGTTGTGAAATCACTGTGAGATAGACTCTAATGTTGTAACATTTCAAACAAATTCAGATTATTCACCTGGCAAACAAATAATTCCGAATCAGTTTAATTAGTATAATCATGCTGATTTCTTTATCAGAGAAGGAAGAGGAAAAGAAAAAAAGAAAGAAAGAAAAGAAACCTAAAACACTTGAAATGAGGAGTATTACAGATTTAATTTTCAAAATGTCTTGTATCCCCTTTCTGACCAATCTGGGGAGGTATCAGAATACCCTCCAGGGTATAGATTTTTATGTAAAACTAAAGATGTCCTTGGCAAAACCAGGAGAAGTTACCGAGGTAGGATGAAGCTGCTGCTGCTTATCACTAAAGCCTGGTCCAGCAGAGCAGTGAACTCCAGGAGAGGCAGTTTCTCATCCCAGCTGGGTTGAGGACAGCCTCGCCAGCAGACCACACAGTGCCCAGCCTCTCGCAGTGCTTGCACAGCTGTTGAGCTGCTCCTGGCACTGCTCTTCGCTCCCTCTTTGCCTTCACAAAGTGACTGTGCATGCACTGGCTGGGCACATTTGCACTAGCTCTTAATGGGAGCAGTTTAAAAATGTATCTCAAAGGCAATGTGTGCAGAAGTCTGCACATTAAAGCAGAGCATGCGATTGCTTTCTTTACAAGATCAAATCCAGAGTGCCTTGTAAAATGCAGGAAAATAATGAGAATTAAAAAAGAAAGGAAAATACTTAATGAGGCTCATGGTGCTCTACACTACATAAGGTTTTTCTCCTCCCAAACTGTAGAATTAATTTACCAATTATCTTTTTTTTTCCTTCACCCCTGAAAACATTAAATAAGGCAAAAGAATCCACATAGTGTGGTAGTAGATCTTCAGAAGTACTCTTTGTATCCCAGAAGTAGGATAAATATAACATAATGGTACCTAAATATCTGAGAAAAACCTTGCATTATTTTTATTGTGCTGTATATTTTCTATACAACATATGTAAATTGCTCAATTAATTTATATGATATATACCCTCCTTTCTCATGTACCCTTTTTGTGAGTATTCCTGAGTATTTACAGAACATTAACACATAGTAGATTTATAGCCAAATATTTTCTACTCCATTTTTCAGCATGCGCCACTGTGATATGTAGATGAAAACTGTTGAAATGCAAATAGAGGTACTTTAATGCCAATGGAGCAAATCATGAAATCTTGAATTTCTCCCTTACTGAAGAGTTAACTAGAAATTGTTTTAGCTCAATTTGTTCAGTACTATTTACATTCAGATTCTCTAATGTGGCCCAGATTTACTGATAATCATTGTCATAGGAGAGTATATAGACCTTGACATAGAAGGATAGAATCCATTAAGACAGGGGATTTGCCAGGGCAGTGATGGAGAGACAGAGACAGAAATGATATTTTGCCTTCACTGTTCTAATATATTTTTAAGTATATTACTTCATATCCTTGATTGCGAGGCTTAATTTTGTTTTAAATTACACCCATTTCTGTTTCACTTAATGAAAAAAAAAAATGTGACCTCCATTATAAAAAAGAGAAAAAAAGAAGAAATGTTATGACATAGACAGACATAGGACATGCTGACAACAGTATGAGAAGACAGGCATGAAAATATACTAGAGGGTTAAAACTAATAGGATGACTATCTTACAAAGCCTTGATTAGCTTTGTAGTCAAAATCAGGATTGTCCAAAAAGAACCTAGGTGAGAAAACAATGGCATGTAATATTGGCTCAATCTGCTGTATCATACAAGTTTCTTTTAGTGCACTAGCTTGAAACTACATTAAGGTTGAAAAATGCATATTCAAGTGCTAGGAATTTCAGCACAAAGGGCCTGAGATGCAAAAAAAAAACCCTCCACATGATCGTATCATTAAATTCTATCATAATACTTAATGGTAAGGAGTCCTATCAATTTGTTGGGCAAAAATATCATTCAACAAATATTCTTTGTATATGTCCTCTACATATAATTAGGAATTTAAATCTCTCTGTGTACATACACACCTACTGCTGGTTGGCTGTTAAAGTGCACCAAAAAAATCAGAACCATTCTTGACAAGCTTGCAGTTTAAATGAACAGAAGGGGTTGCAACATAGGAAAATACAAGACAGATAAAATGCTAAAACTACATTTGGTCCTTAGACATGGAACAGGTGGAGTATTTGGAGTGTGCTTGAAGAAACTGGATAAAGATCAAGGCTTGAACAAGAGAAGTTAGGGGTTGGAATTATGCCAACGAACAAACCCATAATTTCCTACTTGAAAGATTTTAGATTGCTTTTCTTACAAGGTTTAAGTGAGACCAGACTGTATTGAAATGATTTTTGGATCCTATTGAGAAATCACATAGTTTTTCTTAGCGTAAATGAATTATAATCTATGCACATGGTTTTCAGCTCTAAGCTGATGTGAGCTTTTAAAGCTATCTTAAAATTTTTCTGGAAGAATCATGTCATCTGAAGTAATTAGGGCATCTAACAACTATGGATAAGGCAATTTTTTTTTCATCCTCTGCTTATGAGCAAAGCATAAAAGCTTAGTGCAGTGGATAAAAATGCAGGTAGTTCTGCACTGCAGTCACAGACCTGGCTGGAGTACACTGTAGATATACCTGAGCTTACTTTTAAGTGAGAAGTTCAGATAAGGCAGCCACCCAGTGCGGCAGCAAGGACTGCAGCCCAAGCCGCAAAACCCACCTTGGGGTGGATCAGGGCACCCTGAGCTCCGTCGCTGCAGAGGGGGCAAACCCCAGCTCAACGCAAGCAGGAGGTCCGTGCCCACCCTCGGGCATCTTGGCCTCGGCGTGTTCCGGTCCTCCGTGCTCGTTCCCCTCGAGGACCCCCGTGCCCACAGTGCCCAGCCTCCCGACCGGAGTTCTGCCTGACACACGCTTTCCCTGAAGCTCGAGCAGAGGAATTTTGAAAGTTGTATAGGTGTTTCCATGGTGTAAGTATCCAAATTATTGAGCAGGTATGTCAGCAAGCACCGGTTTTAAGAAACTCAGCTAGGTGGCTTCATTTTAAGGACCTTAATATTTCTAGGAGACAAAAGATCCACTTTTTTCCATACTTCTGGATACTTTTTAGGATACTATACCTGCAAAGTAATATTGTTTTCATGTTCTAAAAAAGGCAAGTTGTTGTTCTTGATTTTTGATTTTTTCCATAAAACCTGATTTTCCATAAGTCTTGGTGGTTTGTGGGGGAGGGGGGGGCTTAATGTGAAAAAATGTTTTATGTAGATAATTCTCAGCAAAGCTTCTAGTTAGTCTGAAAGAGAAGTCAAACTTTTCAAGCAAAAAATATATGGAATATTTAAAGTGATTGAAAAGCACTTTTTCTGGTTCATCAAAAGAAGTCTTAAATGTGTGCTGTATCATAATGCCTGTCTTCAGAGGAAATGCTCTAGGTGTAACTAATCACTGCTTTTGCTGTGTTTTCTGTGTGAGGGAGGATGGACAGTAAGGAAATATTCAAACTGTCTTCTATTCTTGTGACTATGTTTGTAATGCATGCACTATATCGATATCTCAGTATCTATCACAGTTCCTGAAACAAAAGAAAAAAATTAAAATTTTTATGCCCAGTTAACAAAAGCAAACAGGATCAGCTCACCAAAAGCTTTAACTAAAACCTGAGGGTTTTAGTAGCAAAATCCCCCACTGTAGCAGGATCCTGTACAGTGAAAGTTTTTCAGTTTTTCACTTTTTTTTAATCCGTATTTTGAAGCTAACGTAACAGAATACTGCACAGCACTTCTGGAATGTCTGAAATACCCAGTACAATGTTTCCAATCTTTACAGCAGACTGCACATGCCTTTAAAAGCTAATGTCAGGGGCTGTGCTTTAGAGTGTCTATCATTACCTTACTTTGTCAATATAAGCTGTTCATCTTAACAACGAATGCTTTCTTTGAGAAGAAACAGTACCCCAGACATCTCCCTTCATGGTACAGCTCCACTTATTGCCACAATCTTTCCTTATTTACACAAATGTAACCTAGAAAAGAATTGCATCCTTTAGTAAGCAAAGGGAAGGAAAAGGACAGCTTTGATCCCTGGGGCAACGCATGTAAGTTTAAGAATGGAAAGGCAGTAAAGGACTGCCGGAAACATAGCAGCAGTCCTACCTTACCAATGAAGGTATAATCTCTATGAAATATGAAGCTGAAACTAATTTGGAGATGGCAGTCTGGTGGATAAAGCCTGAAAGCCACAGACAAAATTTACTACCTGGCTAGCACTAGTAATAGTACAGGCTATACTAAAACTTTATGATATTCTTTTAAAGCTGAATAAAGTCACTTTACATTCTGCTTATTTATTAGCTATTTGCATCAGTACAATGGCGAGTAGTTCAGCAGTTTGAAGGAGAAGAGTAGGTGAATCAATAATTCATGGCTCTGAATGATAGAACTAATATAGCAAGTTCCTGAAATGTCAGCGTGCGGTGTGAAGCCTATTAGTAAAAGGTCCTCTTTTTCACAGAGAAGTTAAATAATTATTACTCAGAACACAAGGGTACAAATCTAAACATTTAGAGGTAGTCAAGAATTCTTGAAAGGCTGTTCTGCTGGAGCATCGCAGATAAATTCAAGTTTCTGACACAGCAGAAGTTTATCCCTACTCCAGGCTATGAGAGGGTGAGCTGTGAATAATGATGTCCCAGAGTAAACGCCCCCTTGTTGGTTCTGTCCTATGAAAACCAAAGGTGGTTGTCTGCTGTTGCCCGTAAAGTCACCGTTTCCACTTGCATTATTAACTAGAACTCAGCAGGCTTGATTCTGACCTCATACTTCCAGCTCACCTGTGTCCACGCTCAACAAAGCAAAGTCAGTGTTCAAGCCCATATGCTATTTACATTTTTTAATTCATTTAATTCATTAATTTATTTTGAAAGGGTCATAAACCAGAATATTCATATACAACATATATATTTTTTGTTACAGGTAGAGAAGCTAAGTAGATTTAGATTTAGATTTAGATTAGAATTTTGCAGGTGAAAGATGAAAGTAAGATAGCAATTCACTGTAGCTCTGTGAAGAAATAATAATGGCCGTGTGCAGTGCCAACATAGACTTGCAAAGTGGACAACAGCAAACATGTAGTAGTGGAAGAGAGGCCAGATAGGCATTTAATGAAGGTATCTCCATCAACAGTCACTCTTGAGTGTCCACAGTGCTAGTTTTGATGAGATTGGGACAAATTTCTTCATGAGAAAAATTAATCACCTACCTTAGTCTATATCCTTAAGAGGATTAAGATGTAAGCAGCCTATTTTGTTTCTCATGCTGGCTTTGCATTAATGTAAGCAAACAAGGCATCAGGTACCTTTGCTCTGCTGTTTCTGCTATACATTTCTTGCAGTAGGTCAAAATAAAGACTAAGCCAAATTGTTTTCCTGATATGTTCAGGCTGATGAATCCACTAAGCGAGGTTCATTGCTGCTTTTGAGCCACCAAGACAATGCTTTGCAGCTAAAATACCTCAGTTTTCCTGCCCTGCTGCATACGAAGTGCTGCTTATTGCACTCTGTTGCTACTTGTACCTAATCATAAACATTTTTTTCTTCTGTGTAGCTTGCACATCTATTTAGATCCCAGGCTCTTTCAGCATATTGACTGCCTTCAGATATGCAGTTATTCCAGGCTGAGTTTGACCAAATGTGGCCCCCAAGCTTATTGAACACTTTTTGATCCTGATTTTTGTAGTTCTTCTATTTATAATCTGTTGTGTTGGATTTTTTTTTTTTTTTTTTTTTTTTTTTTTTTTTTTTAACATGAACAGCTACACTACCTTTGTGTGATGGCCTTGTCTTGTCTCTTAGACTGGATGGCAACCAGTATAAAGCATCTGGATCAGAAGCCCTGGGAATTCTGCAGGCACACAGCATAAGGCATTGACAGAAGCAATCCATAATAGCTGTTTAAGCAGTAGGCAGGACAAAAGTTATATAGGCAGAATATGATACCTGATATTACTTGAAGCACAGCAATAGTTTGTTCAATTGCTATCCATTAACTCCCTGAGAAGTCTAAATCATGATTTAATTGATTTTTCATATAGTGCTAAAAATATTATTGTGTGAACTAATGTCAGTTTCGTGAATTGGAGAGCTGTAAGTAAATGGAAAATAAACAAGCATCATCTGAAACAGAATTATTATGTAAGTTAAAATATACTTTTTGATTAACTGTTTTCAGAATCACTTTACTTTTTTATTCCTGTAATGCTCTGCATATCCAGCTGGATATATGTTTGGAGGCTATACATGCTTGGGTGTTCCTGTTGAAGATATACTGCAGCATCATGTACAATAGGACTTTTTTTTCCATTGTTAGTATTTTCTGAGTATTTGTCAAAATCACTGGATTCTTTTTCCACCTTAAATCACAAGAACCATCTCTTCATGACTGAAATGTTTTAAAGGATGAAAACGGATAACGTAACTGAGCTGTACTGATGTGATCAAGGTTTAGGCTTCATGTTCCATTTGAAATGTCAGCACCTAAATTGTCTTTAGTGTTCAAGACAATAATTATCAGAAAGCTAATTATCTACAATTCTATTGAACAAAGTGAGGGAGCATTTGGGAATCTTTCAGTATACTTACCTTTTCTTATGATGCCATAGCTTGACAACTTAAAATTAGCTACAAGTTGATATTTGATATTCTGGAAAGTAGCTAAAGGAATAGTAAATCTTTGATAGTATATTGTGTTAACAAACTCTGACGAAGCTGATTTTTTTATCTTTGAGCCAAAGTTTTATCTAGGGTAAAGAGACATCTACATCTAAAATAACTTTGTTTTCCACTTGTCATTACAAGTTCAATATCATCTATCACTACAGAAGTCTTTAGCTGTCACTGGCAGAGAGACCATCAAGCATGAATTCATGATGCATTCCTGCAAAATCATGCAGTTGCAAGTGTGTTGAGAAAGGGCATCCATCCATTCTTCATGGAGACAATATCCTTAAGGGCCTAGGAAATCCAGAATGACAGAATGATGTCCTGTTGCATCACTATTTTGTATTGGTCTTTGCACAGCTCATCCTGCTATTCTCCATAAAACCATAAAATATTTTGGTTCAGTTTTAGCTGAATTTAGTAATTTAATTTAATTTTGATCTTGCTAACTGAAAGTAATTGTTTAGTTCTACTACCTGAGTGTTCTGGGTTATTCCCAGACTAGTAAATGTAAGGGCCAAGGTCTATACCTTATTCTTAACGGCAAGTGGCATGTTGCAGCTGACATCTCTGACTTAACTCTCTTCCCACCAACACAGGGTATCAAAAACTCATCAAAAATGGGCCTTGAGGTTTAGGATTACCTTGGAGAGTATTAGTTGTCCTGGGCCAAAACTGTCTCAGGAGGATGCTCAGAAACAGTACTATTGCATGGGTACCAGTATACAAGTACATAGCCTCACTAATGCTTCACTAATACAAACACAGTCTTTGTGGCTACTTCCATGACATCCTGAGGAGTGGGAGAACATATTACTAGGAATACAGCCATTAGCTAAAGAAAGGACAAATCAGCTAGCATTGCCACCTCTAATAATATTTTTTTGCTAGGGTTGGGAGTTTATGACATCAATACCTGTCCCTTCTGGCTCCCTCGACTGGATGCTGTCATCTTGAAGAGAGATCTCAAAACTGCTGTTGTAAGGCTAGGCAGTGTGAACAGGAAGGGAATTCACAGAATCTGTGTCATCAGAAGATTCCCAGGACTGACTGACACTTTTGCTGGTCTCAGTCCTGAAAATCACCAAACGTGTACTTAAGAGTAAGTTCTTCCCTGAAATGGCTTCCAAAGATTAATGGACTTTCTGAACCCTCCATGGAGGTTCAGGCTCATGCCATGAAAAGTCTACCAGTGAGTTCGTCAGCTTGATATTGACAGCTACATAGTAACGATGTTGTCTGACAGGATTAGAAAAGGAAATTACTTTAACAGTTGAGGACTTGAACACAATTTTTAATAGGATCCTGTAATATATAGTATTCTGTCATTTAGACATCTCTACAGATGGCAAGATCTTTTCAGAGACCTGAGATGTGTGATATATCTCAGCTGATTTTAGACATCGACAAAGTAGAAATCTGAGCCCATCTAGACTCTCTTCTGGAGAGCTGACGAATACTGGAGAGATAGAAGCACTTCCAGGAGGCCATTCATCTGACTTATTTTAGACTTTGAAATTAAGATGAAATGTATCAACTACAATCATATAAAGTAGAGGAATATAAATTCCAGCACAGATATCAGGCATTTAGACTGACTGTATTTTACTCTTCTTTCCGCTCAGGAAATTCATCATACTTTATCTATACTTCATTGATTACCAATAGTCTGTCTCTGAGAAAAAATAAATAAATAAAAGCAAAAGAAGAAGAAGAAGAAAATTATTTTCTTATATGTTAGTCTTTAGTTGCTTCTGGGACTTGGGCTTGGATAATCATTGTAAAAAGTGCTTTGCTCATTATGTTGTATTCTATAGTTACTTTTGCCTTGGAGAATGTCTAATCAAAAAAAAAAGAAATAAAGAAGGATGCAATTAAAGACTATCAAATATATTCAATTTATATATACATATTCCCCAAGAATTACTCATTGCCATATACTTTTTTTAAAATTTTATTTATCTGAGTATCCATGGACTTTTTACAATAGTTCTTAAGCCTCATGATTACAGAGGAGATTTTATTTTGTTTCTTTTTTTCTTTTTTTTTTTTTTTTTGTATTGGAACAATTTTGTTCAACAAGTCAACAAGTTTTACTGCTGATTTGATGGGGAGTACTTTTGAAATTAATATTACATCACCAAAATTCTCCAGAAGGTTGTAAACTTTATGTCTTTCCCACAGCCTTAAAGTGCTAGATTTTTCTCTGGTACAATAAAAAATTATTCTCATTTCTATTCAGAAAATCTGAATATTGCATTTGACTTACTTTGACATAAAATGAGGCCAAGTGTATAGCTAAGACAAATACTTGAATTTCCCTGCATCACAGGGTTCACAGAACTAGAAATATTAGCTCTTGTCTACTTTTATGAAAGACTTTTAGCTAAAAAATTGCATTATATATCATTTTTAAAATACATGATAGAAGATAAATAATGGTCATGATGCTGATTAATTTTTTGACTTTCCAAGATTTGATTCTTACCATCCTGGACTTCCTTATAGACATTGAATTTTGCTGCTTTACATGTATTTTTACTCAGTGTTATTGAAGGTTTTACAGTCTTCTTTCTTTCAAAATGAATTAAATGGACTGTACATGGGGAAGAGTGAGCCAAAACCAGTTCCAACACTTCAAAGTTAGATAGTTGATGGGTGTTTCTCTGGTGTAGTGAGTTATACCTTCTTCTGATTTCTAAACAGAATTTATTCTCATTTCTAAAGAGAAAATGCAATTAACACTAGTACTGCCCTGGGACAAGAACTTAGAAACACACTAACGATCTGCTTTTTGCTGAACACTGTCCTGATACACATGTGACTTTTGCTCCAGAGAAATCTAACTTACAAAATGAAAATATCATCACAAGGCAAGTTTGCCTCTGGTTTGATTCTTTTGCTTGCAGTGGATTTCCCCCAAAATGGCTGTGATCCACAATGTTTTATGGCATAAGAAATCAGGATGTGAATGTTTTCAAACAGGATTGTGCAGAGTTACTCTATGATTCACAAATAAGAATAATCAACATGGGTCTAATGCTTTAGTGTGTCTGGCATTATTCAGGCTACAATACAAGCCCGGCAGATATTTTGCTCATGAGGTAAACTTTTTTTTTTTTTTTTTTTTTTTTTTTTTAAGTAAGACAGAGCAATATCTAGTATGTTGTATTATCCATAAGTGGCATAAACCATTATAAACAACATAGTTCCAACAGGATGCCTGGGGAATTTAAGATAGACTTGTATATGCAAGTGCTTCAATTTTTTTGTTGTGTTTATTTATTTATTTATTTATTTACTTAAGCTTTACGTTATAGGAAAGCCATAAGAGAATCAAGTCTCTTTTCCTCTTTGTCTTGGCAGATACATGTTCAAGAATAGTTGCATATGCTTACACATTTACATCACTTTAAGAACACAGGCAGTGTTCAATTATAAGAGTAATACATATTTAAAACAAGCACAATGAATATGTGAAGCAGGACTAACTTGTTAGTTAATTCTTTTAGACTTTAGCAAGTTTCTGACAATATGATGCTACGTTTAGTATTTAAACCAGTAATATAGACTGTTCTTTCCAAAACTCACTGCAGACAGTTATTCATTCCTTGAACTGAAATAATATAGAAAAGCAATCTTATATTGCTTGACAATACCAACATAAATTAAAATACAGATTTTAATTTAAGAATTTTATCACTAAAGAGAGCTGCATATATATATGCAGTTATATACAGAAATGTGTATGTATACATAGCTATACAGTACCTCTTCATTCAGAAAGAACCTCTATCAAACACGATAAACCTGTATATAACGCCTTATCTATTTTTTCACGAAGCAGCTATTGTACAGAGCAAACATAGACAAGAGTTTACGTAATATGAAAAAAAATCTGACTGAAATAGTAAAGGAAATTTTAGATTGACAGCATTTAATTATCTAAATTGAATTGCTCTAAGGTGTCATACAGGTTTTTATGACCTAGGCACTTTAAATTATGGTGTGTTTTTGTTACTTGACTGTTTTAATGATCAGTCTTAAGGCATATATTGTTAAAAGAAGTTTCATCTGTGGAGGAGTTACACAAAAGAAGCTAGTGTCACAGTTATGTATTTTTTACAAATATAAAATCAGTTTGTTTCACAGTATTATTGAAATTGTGCATCACAATATGAAAATTACATTCTTTTGGCAGTCTAGATAACAGAATTATACCTTAAGCTTACTTCAGAAAATTAATTACTTATGACTGAAGGTTGCCCCCTGTGATGCAGGAAGGGGAGCTGTTACATTGATCCGCACCGATGACCCCTTGGAAGTGGTCGTGAACAGAACCACAGAGAACAACTGCTGCTTTTGGTTTTATAGTCATAGTCGAATCTTTGGGATGAACCCTGATTAAGTCAGGATGAGACAATACTGATCTAAGCTAGTAGCCGGCTTAAGAAGTAAGGAAGTTCACTTAGCTGTATCTGGTTCAGAATCATATTTCTCTTTCAAATTTGACAACACATCCTTTATCAGAGGTGTCTGTAACAGCTGAATAGGTGCAAACCCTGAATAGATGCATTACCAAATGTCACAGGGTACAGGAAGGGAAGCTCCCATGCTGAGGCATTTCACATCTCCCACCTAGGTACATACTGTGGCCAAGACTGAATATTGAAATTACCACATCCATCTCTTTTTATTCTATATATAAACATGATAGCATTTCTTATTGAATTCAAATACTCAAATATTGGATTCAAATATTAGCAAAGAAAGAAGAAACTTCTGAATAATAGATACATTTTAATATAACAACTGGTTATTTGACTGCTTAACCTGTGGGTTATGACCCAGCGCTCACAAATATAACATATATGTTTGTTATTCAGTTAAGAAATCTCATTTTAGTAATATGGTTATTCTTAAATTATGTCAGAAATTTGTCAACCAAAGTGGAGTGGGTGTCCAGCATGTAAAGGTACCTTTGAACACATCCTGAAATTGTCTTGTAGAGCAGTGGTTTCTTATGCAGCATTCGAGCAACCGCAGAACTGCTCTGAATTGCATCCCTCACTAGTGTCTCAAGGATACTACTGCAAAGGACAGCAAGAAACTCTTGCTTTAGTATGAAATCCTTGTGACACAGTCCACCCACCTTCTTTCAGGAGTGCCACCACCATTAACAGCAAGCCGTGTGTGCGGTGTCGCTGGGGCTTATGACATGCTCTCTGACATCAGAGACAGACACAGAAATGATCCTGCTAAGATTTCATACAGTAAAGGCAAAATGACTGAGCAGTAAACCATCTATTTCAAGATCAGGAGTGTGCTGTTTCCTTAACAATTGTGCAATTTAAACACCTTATGCAATATTTCAATTAGAAACACCAGTCAACTGAAAGTTTCTTCTTTCATTTAGAGAAGTGTTGGGTTTATCTGAAGTTTTGCTGATGTGCATAGTCAAAATTACACTTTTTCTATGAGTTACTGAGTCGTGCAAATTTCAAGAAATAAAGACAGAACTTTCCTTCAAAAGCTCTTGCTGCCTCTACCAGCCAATCACAGCCTCCACTTATTTTAAGTTGTTATAAAACGTGGAAGAAATGTTTACCAAGGTGGAAATAGGCCCTTAAGCATGGCAGAAGTTTGTCTGAACTCTACCTTTCTACCTCTATCACCATGTCAAATGTAGTGCATAACCTGCCCAGTAGGTCTTTTTATTAATAATGCAATGTGGGGTTCATCTTAGCAAATGGAGACATCTACTTTGCTGATGTCAAGTAAAGTTAGGAAGCCTGTCTATGGCAGCAAGTAACTCCAACTGTATTGTTTTAGGTCTCATTCAAGCAGGTAATAGAGCAGTTTTATACAGTTTACATTTTTAAGAGATGCATTATACCAAATTTGGGGAACTTTGACTACTTGCATGGTCTTCTTAGCCTTCCAGGATCAGTAGGCAGAAAATAGCTTATTGAATGAGTACAAATAAATATATTTTTCAGGAAAAGGGACTATTTTTTTCCCCAAAAGGTGTGTAACTCTGTGCTTCTATTGCAATCGCTATTAAACAAGAAAGATTATTCAATTGCACATTTGTTTAAACTGCAAAGCAATATTATCTTCGGGAGTTCTACTTTTAGAAAATAAAATTTCTGAAAGAATTCTTTCCTGAAGACTGAAATTCTCCATAGCAAATAATGAGATATCTCTCATTTCCTATCTCAGTGTCTATAATCAATATTACTATGTCTACAAAACCCTGTTTTTAATGAGATGTTTCTATTATTTCAGTGAACATCTCATTGCTTAAAAAAATGTGGTGGTATGCTTAACAAATATTTTGGTAACATTTGATAACATTTTTATGAACAGACTGAAATATTCTGTTAGCTGCACTTTAAGGAAAGGCTCCCACCTTAGCAGCATATAAAAGCCGCCAGTCAGAGGATTCTCCCTCTAATCTTATTTCAAATTCAGAATTCAAGGAAGCCACAGGGATACTTTATTCTTCAAACAGAGGCTCAGTCTCTCCTCCTATCTTTTTTATTAGTTTTAATTGAATTTATCCTGGACTACTGGGAAAACTCCAGTCTCTAGCAATTAAAAAGCTATCATGAACAAAAAAACCAGAAGCTTTACTTGACATTTTCTCCAAACTCAGAGTTTTAATGCTTAATAACTACCAATGCAGTGCAATTATTAAAATGAAAAGAATTAGTGAAAGATGTGGGCGACACACCTTTCACCCAAAAATTTGTCTTGTAGGCTGATTGCTTGT
Source organism: Dromaius novaehollandiae (assembly GCF_036370855.1). Lineage (NCBI taxonomy): Eukaryota > Metazoa > Chordata > Aves > Casuariiformes > Dromaiidae > Dromaius > Dromaius novaehollandiae. The sequence goes on along the minus strand of NC_088098.1, from coordinate 205,327,060 downwards.
GACTTCAAGGGGAAGAAAAAAAAAAAAGAAGTGAAACTCTTTTTTGGAGGTGGGGGAATAATAGAAAGAAGTATTTTTTTTTAATAATACAACATTTTATTTTTCAAGTGACAATTTCTCGCCTATACACACCTTCCTGACCTCCGCTGATGTGCTGACTGCATCTGGAATCCTGCGGCTTCTGTAGGAACTGTTGCTTTCTCTGCTCTCAGAGACATTGTGACTAAGCACAGAAACAAGAATTTTGTTGAATGTTCAACTATTTAACTTTTTATTATGCTTTTTTGGTGGGTCACAGAAATAATCAACTATAGCTGCTGTTTGCTTGGACTGAAACTGTAAACTCATTCTTTTCTGTGTCTTAGAGGAATTGAAAGATATCTATGTGTTCTAAGTGAAAACTGAACATAGCTAACACTACACAGACACACAGCCTTTGTTCAATTATTGGGTTTTTTTTACAATTTAAGAAAATCATTTAACAATAACAACAGTAATAATAAAATTTTAATCAATGCTATTTTAAGAAAAATCTTCTTTTCATTTGAGTGAAATAAAACATTGATTGTAGATTTTTGCCCAGGATTAAATTGGGGTATTTCCAGTATGTTCAGTGGAGGATAGGCAGATATAACAGTACAGAATTTATTCTTTAGAACTCAATAATAATTTTGGGGGTGGGGGGTTGTTCACTTATACATATTATATGTATTATATATATTATATACTTGCAGATTGTATTATTCAGTATATTTATAGAACATATTTCATAACTATGCATTGCATGCAATATATATTCTCATATGTAAAAATGTTGATACTGTGAAACCGGGAAAAGCAGTACTATATGGAAATATTGGCTGATATATTTGCTGATAAATTAGCCATGAGCAATGCCTGAATTCAGTATGAGCAATGCCTGGGTTTGGGCTTTGGATCCATATTTATTCTGTCCAGCTTTCAGCTTTAAGCTCTTGACAGAGATACATAAGTTAGGAGTGCAGTTTCCTTGGGCTCTATAATCATTAATGGGAGAAAATCCAGTTCTGTCTCCTTAACTGAACTGCCTCTGGAGAAGCTCCGTTCCCTCCATGGACAAACCTGTGTGACTGAGGGAAAAGGAATGATGCACATTTTTGGAAGGGTATCCAAAGAAAATTCATCTAATACTTTCAATGAGAAAATCAGATCCTTCCACAGGACAAAGGACAAATTCTTTTAATTGGAATCAGAGCTGTACCAAGGATGGGTGTGCATGTTTAGGGACTGATAGGAACCAGCAGGAAATATGAATGGAATCAGATTTTGGAATCTACATTTTTAATAATAATTTCTGAATAATATGTTCACAAAAATTAGAAGGAATTCTTCACATAAAGGTATAAAGATTTGTAAGATGCTAACCCTACCAGAACTTGTAGTTGCTGCTGCCTATATAGATTCAAAAAACAAGGAAACAAGGAAAAGTAATTAAGTGCGTTGCTATCTAATTTATAAAGAACCTTTTAACTCTTAACTTAAGAACTGAATGCAGAGAATAAATGTTAGAACACAGGACATAGGGTACATAAGAACCAGACATGAGGCAATGAACAGGATATTATGTTTATTAAAACAAACAGAAGAAGAAGTAAGGAAAAGTTTAGACTTAAATTTAAGAGGAAAAGGAGGTGAATATCACTGCATCAGCAAAAAAGAGAAAGGTAGGCATATAAAAACGTCAAGTACTTTTCTGGGGAGAGGAGATAAAGAGTACACACTTGAAAGGGAGACTAGCTATATAACACAGTTAAATTTTGGATATATGAACAACTGTTTAACGGCAAGTAAGTTCTGCTTCAGGATTCATAAAATATCTATATATAAATATTCAGCAAAAACTGTATAAATAAACAAGAGTCGTTAGCAGAAAGAAGATTATAAATACATGCAATTAACTGAAATCTACATTGACAGCTAAAACTGAGGTATTCACATTAAAGGGTAAGAAGCAGTCATATTTTTGAAGATGAACTCCAAGAAAACATGATTTAACAAACACTAACTGAGGGCAGTGTTAAATGTTGTCAGTCACCAACAAAAATGTTTTATGGACTCTAGTTTTACCTGTCCTCTTGCATTTATGACACATCAGCAATTAGCTGAATCTGTTGCTCTTGCACCGTAGCTGCAGAAGTACCATCAATTCACCACAGGAAGGGAGAATTCAGCTGTACTTGTACTATTTATTGTTCCATAAACACTGTTCCACCTCACCAGTAAGGATGCAGATGCTGATGTCTGCCTTTGGTTTAACAAATTGTAGCTACTTACAAAACCCCAGCTCTCATTCTTGCTAAACCTTAATGACATTTAGATTCAGCATTTTATTTTAGTACTCCCTGAGAAAAGTGTCAGCTTCTTATACATGAATAAACATAGATATGTGGATTTCAAATCTGCTAACAGTTACAATTTATTCTAAAACTATAAAATCTTAGGGTAACTTTCAAAGAAAAAGCCCTTGGAATTGCACTTGAGACAGCTATCAAAATCTATTTATGAAATTAAGAGTGAAGGGATGTTATAGATTGAGGTTAGAGCTTTGTGGGATAAATAACTATATGAACATTATGTAGGAGGTCATCTTGCCACAAATGGCAATTGGACTGTGAAACGATGGAACTTTTAAAAAAACGTTGAGATGTCCTGAGTGGTATTAATGGAAGATTAACTATCCAAGCAAAAAGCGGAAAATATAAAGCAGAGGAAATAAGACTGAGGGTATTTTTGTGGATGTGGCACACAATTGATTTTTAACTGAATATGTGCATCAGCTGAAAAGGAAGGAAATAATAATGGCTCTGGCATTAAGTAATACATTCAAAGACATACACTTAAATAACCTTGTACCACAAATTGGACAAAGGCAGAGCAATTCGAAGAGAAGGCTGTTTGTTCTTAAATTATGTAGTTTGGAAGGTTAGAAAACCATCACAGTTATAGACAAGGGGGAAAATTCATTATTTAGATGTGCAAATGCCAAGGGATGGCAGAGACACTGTAGAGAAAAAGGGGTGGGAATGGGGATGGGGGGGAAAGTTTGTGACAATTCACCCAAAAACGCCTTTTCGCAAAAAATCAGCAGAGTAGAAAACTTTCTTAAAAGCAACGATCCTCTAGTGTGCTGTGGAAATGATGGCTTTGTGGGAGGGACAGGGATCCACTCTTTAAAAGACTAGAGAAAACAGTCCAGCCTTCAAAGGCCTCAGAGCTGCAGAGCTCATCGCTCTCTATCTTTCTAAGGTAGCAAAAAAGACAGCTCCCAACAGCTTGTTTGCAGAGAGCGTATTCTTGCTCTTTGAGTGGGGGGATTAATGCTGACCAGCAAAGACGAGCAGGGGCTAGCAGTTTGCGGCGAGTGACTTATTTGTTTGCTCGCTGTCTGACATGTGTCCCAGTATGCCGTGTTTTGTTCTTTTCGGAGACGGCGGACAGCAGAAAGGAAGGCAGCCAGCCACCAGGGTCAAATGAAACCCAGCTGAGACAAGCAGGGATTGCTCCTTTGCTGAAAGCACTTAGTAACTCATAAGTGGCTAGGGCCACTCCTCAAATGCAAGGTAAGATGTACAGAAAGAAGAAAAGAGTATAGCGAGCATGCAGAGACTGCATAAGCCACCCCTGCGTGACCCTAGAGAAGATCAGGGGACAAATGTGCAGTAACGCCTTGGAGAGGAAGGAATGAAAAAGATTTCTCCTAGAGGTCTAGATGAAAACTGTGGGGAAATCGGTTAACCCATCTTTTTTATTATTGTGCCACCCCAGGTGTCTGATTTTTCCTATTCAGGAGGTTTGTATTCCAGCTGTCACCACTGTCCGATGGTAGAGCAGTGCAGAACCCCCTCAAAGTGTTTCCCAACTAGGGTTCCCATTGCACAGTTCCTCCACAGTTCTTTATCCTTAAGGATAAGATTCTTATGGGTATAAATTGCCATATGAATTGAATTAGTGAGATTACCTTTATTTGCATCTGACCTGCCTGACAAGCATTTTTACACATGTCCATTTAGACTCTCTAAAATATTAATCTAGCAAAATATGATTCAAAACTCCATAGAGAGCATTTGGCGATCGGTCGATCAGAAGCTGACAGTCCCCTCTTGCTCTTCTCAAAATTTCTGACTGTAGAGAGGTAACATCCACGTTCTGTCTCTCGGTTGCACAACTTGGGTTTAGCTGAGCATGGCAGATTGTCTTATTCATTGAACATGTACTATCAGCTGCAAAGGACTACCACAACAGTTTACCCAGCACTGTTTTCTGAGCTTCAGTCATACTAATAGCCTGGTTTCTTGCCTCTACATTAACAGATCTGAGAAGGTTGCAGAATCATTGAGGCATTGGATCCAGCTAGGATTTTTTACCTTCACAGAAAAAACTTGCCTGTTTTTCTCCCTTATCCAGTCTAAGCAATTGCATTGAGTAACTAATGTATTAAGTTAACGTGGATGATCACTGCAAGTTTAACTAAGTCTGAATTTAATCTCAAAATCTTGAGGACCAGTCTAGAGCTTATTCGGCCCATAACATCTTTTTTTTTTTTTTTTCCTGGTATTGCCAGAGCACCCAACTAGAGAGAATGAGTGAGAGAAGTCCAAACACAGTAATATAGGTATAAATTTACTCCAGAAACACCCCTACCCAGTAAAAACTAATTGAAAAGCTTACTTGGATTAAGTTTCAATACAGATGTTGAGTTTAAAGACGGGACTTAAAAAAAAAAAAAAAGAAGTGTAATGTGATATTTATGTAGGATTTTGTCAGCTAAATCCAAGGCAAAAATCCACAGAAGGCTTGTGGAACTGAGTCTGCAGAGTTTCCATTTTTGCTAGAGAATTTGCTTAGTTACTTAAAATTCTGCTGCTGAAGATGTCAAGTTAATTATTTGGCGCATATTACTTATCAAAGCCAATTCACAAACAAACAAGCCAGATCTTCAGTCTCCCAATGGGTTCAGTGTTTGCTAAAGGCCTTTACAGCCTTTGATAGACTTTTCATGCCTATCTCCTACTGGCTTGATTAAGTTCAGTATCTAATGCAGTAACAATATTGCTTTTATTTTAAAATTCAAAAAAAAAGAGGGAGGGGGTGTTGATGCTGCTGTTTACTTTTTGCTTAAAGTCCAAAGTTCAAATCTCTTCACCAGGAAGTGGTGGACTTGATACTTCAGGCTTTTCTTATCTTGAAAGGTAAAATTACTGCCACTTCTAAAAGCTTGCCACTGCCAGGCTTAGGTACCTGCTTCATCTCCTCTTGAAGCTGAACCCCTGCATGACCAGCAACAAAAGAGGCTGGAGGACAAAAGGAGGACAAACAGCTGGAAACTTGTAGCTAAGTGGTTAAGGCAGACAGCTAGCAGACAGCAGACTAAAACACTGGTCCCAACATCAGCTCTTTTTTATCCAGTAATCTAATATAAAGTGCACAAACAGCCCATGGAAATGATGCCAGACCCCAGGTCGACTCCTATCAGATGCGTGCTCTGAGTCAGGAACCACATAAGTAGGTAGATAGCTCATATGGGTTTTTTGGGTGTTTTATTTTCATGTGTTTCTCTGTCTTTTTAAAGAGCTACACAAACAATAGAGAAAACTACAGATGGGGAGAACACCGACACTAGCTACATAACAAAAGGACTTTGTACACTTTGCAGCAAACTGAATAGGGACTTTTTCCCATTCTAATCTCTTACAGCATTTTTAATATAAGATGTTGCATGTAACAATAGGAGATTAAAAAAAACAAACAAACACACAGTAAACTTTTAATTGGCAGTGCTCCTTTAAAGCTAACTCAGTATCAACTAGCATCACTGTATAATATTTATTTGTGAAGCTCTACTTTTGACTGACTTTTGACTTCCTGTCATCATCAAAATTTCACAGAAAATGTGGAACTAATCATTTGCTTTGGATAAGACTAAGCTTGAACTTTCTACTCATTTTTGTTTACTGCCTAGGTAGTTAATGTGTCTCGCCTAGAGATAAAATTAATTTGGCTGCAGCCTAAGGCCCCAGCTCACTCATATCATGTTAAAAGGAATTACTGCCACGAATAAGGTGAGAGTATTTTGGCCTTTCTGCTGTAGCCTTGTTAACTATATGCAAGTAACACAGGGAGATGAGTATTAGTGGAGTCTTGTGGAGGGCCTGCCTGAAATGGAGAAGTGGCTATGTATAACACTTCCTCCTTCACCCTGGAAAACCCCTTTTAACAAGCAATGCAAGTTGTGGCTTTGGTGGAAGACTTTAACTGGCTGTGCCATGCTGTGGGTAAAATTTACAGCTAAATTCCTCTTGTTTTTAAGCAGCTCATATTTAAACCTGAAAGAGAATTTGGCCAGATTGTGAAACATAGCTCTTGATTAGCAATGGCCAGTTTTTGGATTTTGGAGGGATGCTTTTTTCCAAGCTGGCTGTTCAGGAAAAGATAAATACATTAGGATATGGTAAATAGCTTGTACTCCATTATTTTGGGCAAAAGGAGTCTGAGATTACCTTGTAAAAGCAAAACTGTTCATAATGTGGGTATGAGAAGATATTCAAGCATGTGACAGAGATACCACCACCACGTCAGCTAATAAACCCGACAAGGATTGATCTTGGCTGTCTCTTCATCCATGGCATAGCTAAACTGTAATCTGGACAAATTCATAGTGGACCTCTTGGAGTTACTGAGTGTCACTGAGTACAGGCTGAGCTACACATCTCCACTAAATCCTTCTCATATACTCCTATTTATTCTAGAAGTACTGCTTATGCTCTCAGCCTGCCCCTCCACTTCTGCACCCTCATGTTACTTACCTCCATATTGCACTTCCTTTTCTTTCTGTATGTCCCCAATTCCTCATTCCCAGGACTGCATCTTTGCTTGAGTTCCCACACCATTGCACAATATGTAAGACGATTAATAAATGCTTTCTGCAACCTTGTCCCAGGCAGACTAATTTCCACCCTTTGGCTCACTTCCTAATGGTACAGTCTTTAACATGCACTTACATATATTTGACAGAAAAGTGTTTATTACTGACTCCTGGAGATATAAGCTAGATAGATATATATTAGCCTTTTTATACCTGTAATTGTTTATACAATTGGGATTGGGGTAATTGTGTTCCTCTAAAGCAACACAAGTTTTGGATCTAGAGATGAACAAAATGGACATAAAGTCAAATGCTTTGTGATGTTATGAAGAGTTTAACGTTGACTATAGTTGCTTCAATCCACTCATTGTCTACAGGCTTTCTTTGCCTTTATACATCCCCTTGCAGTGTGTGCAAGAAGTAAAAGGTTTTCAGGACCTTGTACCAGTCCTTAACTGAGCTGATCTCCTATTTCAGTACTTTCTTTTCCCCCTCTACAATTTTTATTTTCCTCTATTTCCCATTGCACAGGAACAATGTCACTATAGTTCTCCAGTGGCCTTTGGAGATCCCTTTGCTGCTGCATGTCCGTTGACACTCCCAGCAAGTCCTATCTCCATTTCTTTCTTTCTTCCTCTTCTTCCCAGGAACAATTTCAACAAATTAGGAATTCTAACCAGTCTCTTCCTCCACTTCTATCCTGCAAGCTTTGCTGTTTTGTTCCAGAGGCGTAGGTTAAATCACCCCCTGGGCCAGATCTAGGCTGCTGCTTGGCCTGCTTTGCTATGTAGTCAGTTTGTGTGAGTAGAACTCGGCTGAATGAGCAGAACTAAATGATTAGGTTCAGCACCCCAGGAACTGTAATCTGAGCTCCTACATTTCACTGCAGCACTAAAGATTCAGCCCAGCTCCCACCACAGCCAAGCTAACATAAATTTCATTTATTATGGGAATCAAGCAAGCATTTTGGGGTGTGTTCAGGAACCAGATTAAGAGCACCCTTGAGCAAAACTTTTAGCTGAAAATGCAGAGAAGATTGCACTTTACGAAGAAAAGGACATATAAACAGATGATAGACAAAAAAGAAGTTACAAGCAAACAAGGTGAAATCTTCATGAATAACCGTATCTTCATAATACAGAGCTATTGGGATATTTATTGAACTGTAAGAAATCACCATGCCTTCAGAATCAATTCTGTGTGTCATAGTAAAATTCAATATTCCCTTTTCTATGGATATTCCTAATATCTTGGCTGAGAATTCTAAATATAATGCCCATAGGAGTCACTCAAATAAATGAAGGCTGATTGTTTAAATTTAAGTAGTCATGAGATGTTCATTCTTGTCTTTATTCTGTGACACATGAGACTGTCAAGCGTTCATTAAATCAAAAACAGAACACTGACCTACAGGCTTTGGGTACTAAACTAGAGCTGAATGGTGTTCAAGGTCATTATCTGTAATGGTGTCATCACCCCAAACCCTCTGAAGAACTTATGTTCTGTTTAGCAGCTGTGTTTCACATTGAGTCTGTACTGATCATCATCCAATGTACGAGTGTGAGCACTTTCTTTCTTTCACTAAATGCACATTTCATATCAGCAATTACAGAGTTCAGACAAGCCCTTTTGAAGGGATTAATTCTCTCTAACTCAGGTGGCTAAAAATCTTTCTGCCATTTCCTTGATGCCTCACACTGTGTGGCATCTCTGAAAACGTCTTACTGATTGTTTTGTTATAGCATAGCAGAGGGCCAAGAAACGACAATGAAACTTGGAATAAGCAGGAATTCTATTATTGACTTAAGCTAAAGAGTTTTGTTTTGTTTTGTTTTTTACCAGTCTGGCTGCAAAGGCTTTATTTTTTTCCTTCAAGGTTGGAAAGGGGAAACAATATGGAACCGGTAGAGCAGAAGTAACAGATGCCATTAACTGTACAGAATGGTTTCTGTACCGCAGGAAACAGCTTTCATGGGTTCTTCCCGAAGTCCTTACTCCATTGGTATCTACTATTTTAAAGCGATCCCGTGAAATATTCTCCAACAGTAAACTTCCTCATGTGAATATGTGCAGTTCTTTTCTGTCCTTGATTATTCTATACCATGCAAACCACATTCTCAGTGGGAATCCCACTAGGACACGGAGGTTTGTACATATAATTGTTGAATACTGCAGATGCCCTCCAGCCATTGGTACCTTATCTAAATATTCTCTACTATTCAGTCAAGTGTGTTTGTCTCGCAGAGAGCTTTGTCTATGGGGAAAAATATTATAATCAAATAAAATAAAGAAGAGCATATGTGAAACATCTATATAAGCAGTTATGTGTTGACACAAAATAATTATTCATCCAAATAATAATAAAAAAATAATCCAGTAATTTTTATCCTCACAGCAGCTGAGTTGGTAGAGCTTTTCTTCCAGCCAAAAGGTTATAGATTCATTTTTTGGCTGATAAACTTTCTGCTCATGTTAAAGAATGTTTTTACAGAACATTAAGGTTGCAATTTGAAATCTGGACATGATAACACTTTTCTCATTTGGCACGTGATTAAGCTTGTTTATGCATCTATACCCATTACATTGTCTACAAACTTTATTGTATAATTTTTTTTTTAGAAAATCTAGTGTAGTACAGAGTTCTTAAAGGACAGGGAAAAAAAATCCCTCTGGTTGTAAGCTTGTTTTGGAGTATTCTACATCTTGAGAGCTGAAAGGAAAGAAATGCTATACAAGTTGCACAGGCACAGTTTGGATATGGAAAGCAGTATAATTACAAATAAATTACAAATAAACACAGAAAACTGTTATCTATTACAAGCTCTGAACCTACCATCCTAAATCACTTTTATCTGACCATATTAACTCCGCTTTAATGCCCACTGATTGGTTATAATCTAAATTAAAATTTCAGTTTTAAATTTGTAGTGTAAACTGAACCCTTTGGCACAGGAAAACTGGAAAAAACTTCTGAATCAGATATATGCAGCTTTATATTTTCCTGCAAGTTAGCATAGGAACCTGGCTGTGAATATTTCAGATTTCTCTACAAAAGACAATCACTAATTACTCAACTGAAAATTAATAATGGCTTTTCATAAGTATTTAAAGTGGGCTTTTTAAAAAAATTGGGGACCTAGCACAACATTAAAGATCATGCATTTAAAAAAAAAAAGGTATATTGTTTTCCCATGGCTCAAGGCATCCATCATTACAACTAGTGCAGAACCCAGAAGTTCTGAATCTAGACTGGTTTCACAAAAGCATTACACTTTGGATGTCAAGGCTAGCAAATGTTTCAGATGGAAGAAAAATAAATAAAATCACATCCTTTAGTTTGCTAAATCATCAGACCTTAGGATAGTATCTTGCCTGAGGCATATATGTAATCATCCAATTAAAACAGCATTTTGATACAATCTAGTAAGCTTTCAAACTCAATGCTAATGATGAGGAAAAACTTACGTTATATGGCATCAAAGAAAAAGGAGAAACTTAAAGATTTGATCTATGTGAAATTAGTGCTTGAACTGGAAGCAGTGGGGTGGGCAGATTATGTTCCAACAGCTTTTTTTGCTGATATTTGAGGAAAAAAGATCTGAGCTTTTGTTTTGGGGAGGGAGGTTTGTTTGGTTTTTGTTTCTCGGGTTTTTTTTGAATATGGTATGCTGCGTCTCTCTTTTTCTAACTGAAGATTTGTTGCTAACCTTGCTAACCCCAGCAATTAAACCTTATAATCTGGTTAAGATAGCTGTATCTAGGGAAACACAGATTCACATTCTTCTCTTTCCATCTAATATGGAAAGCCAAAGAAAATGTTTCTTCAAATCCTAAAAAACTAGTCTCAGAAAGGATATGACTGGCTCTCCAGCTAGATTTTGTGTAACACTTAAATTCTGATTTCTTTCCCATGTCCAAGATTCAAGGGATGCACTGTGCTGAAGCAGCACTCGGTGGTCTTAGTTAACCTTGAATCTGAAAGTGCTTAAGTTTATTCTATAGCCTCCCTTCTCAGAAAGAAACATAATGTAATAATGTTTTCTTCAGTCCTATCAAATACATCTGTTGTTATAGAAGCTTTAGAGTCACCTATCAAAATCACTAAACCGTAAGAAAATGACAACCTGGAGAACAAAAGTCACAAATGATGTGACCTACTTCAGACACTGCCACCCTCAAGTGGTAATTGGCTTTTTAAATAAGAAGGCTTCTTAAGTGCTAGTTATGCCCTTGAAAAACGTCTGCATGTGGTAAGGCGGTGCACCAGTCCCCGGTGGGCTGAGTTAGGCAGAACTGCATGTACGCAGCAGACAATTTCTGCAAAGGCTTGTTCTGCCGTGCATCACTGACCGCCGGTGCCAGGCTCCACGACTGGTGACCCAACCTTTGTCAGTCCCCAGCACTCCGAGATCTCACTCGTGCAGCAGGAGACGAGCGCCTGGGCCCCCCAAACCCGTGTAAAGCCTGTGATCTCGTCCATGCCACAAATTTACATGCTTACCATCTCCACAGCTAACTCCGATACAGCTGACTTAACATATCTTAAACTTGAGCTACTGAAATGGAAATAGAAGTCAAATAAGAGCATGAAATCTTGATCCTCTAATTGCTAGATAAATTATGGCTTCTCTAGAATGATTTTAATGTGGTGTTAATTAAATGCAATGTCACAGAGCATTTACTAGCCAAACAGGACTTTTTCCTTGTAAAGCTGTTTGTAGACCTGGTGTTATTAAGTAGGTATGAGAAGGAAAAATATCTGTGATCACCTTTGCTGATCCTGTCCTGCCAGTGGCCTTAACCCTTTTAAGGACTAGCTGCGGCTGGTGGAGCTGACTTTGTGGTTGCCCTTTTTACCTTTCCAAAGGAAGCGTCTAGAAGGAGAACAGCTCTGAATAGCCCATATAACTATGCCATGGCTATGATAAAAACTGCCCTTAATACACATTAGCCAAGAGACTGTAAACTGGATATTGCAGGCTGTTGCTTGAGGGGCAGGTAGCAAACAATGATGATTCTCTTATGAAATTCATATATCAGGAAATCAAAGAAATTTCCTTTTGCATGATACTGACATGTTACTGTCATACTGGGGAAAAGAGAGTGTGCATTCGGCTTTTACACAACATCATAAGCCTTTCAAAGATTTTATTATTCAAAGTTACAACAAATTGCTTTTGGAAGGAAACAAGTTCCTGTAACGTTAAATGAACAGAGAAATGTTGGAACACAGGTTGCTAATTATGTTGAAATAGCTACAGTTCTGAATTGTTTAGTTCTTCAAGAACACTCAAACACAATGTTTACCTTTCCTATAAAACCAAATTAAGAAAAGTGGATTTGGCGGGTTGATCAAAAGAGTTCTGATGAAATTTCAACATTTATTTTTTCATTCAGCTTTTAATTCTTAAAGAGATAACTATACATTCAAAACAATTTGCTTCAAAGAGAGAAAAAAGTTCTAAAACATGAAAGACATCTTCTTTGTTATGTTTTAAATACTTTACTGCAGTTTTGCTGCCAGAGTTTTTTTACACATTTAAGATTTTTTTTAAAAAGAATCATCATTTCAGTTCAAAAAGTATATGATCATCTCTACCATGAGCTATATGCTACATGTTCATCAGGGCCACCTTTTGGTCCACTGTCTAGACATGAGGCTAGAAAATGCAGCTAGACACTAGAGCCCTATTGGATGATCTCTTTTTATTTATATGCAGCTATCTGAATGCTATTAGAGCAGACATTCTGTTGTGTTTGTGCACTCCCAGGAATATTAATCAAGGTACTAAAAAGCGGTTCCTAAAATGCCACATTTTCTGAAAGAGTGCATGATCTGTGCAGAGTAATCCATGCATAAAACTAGAAAATCTTTCAAATGTTTCAAAGAATCTTCTACCTTGCTGTCAGCCCAAAGGTGCTGTAGATAGGAAGAAATGCTTCATTGTGGCAACTATTCATCGCCTGAATAAGTAGCAGATAAGACATGTATACAAAGCTATGTATTCAGACCTTGACCAGAATTTGACCAGATCTGCACAGGGCATGGATAATCATTCCTTCCATGAGTATATTGAAGACTATATTATGCAATGACTCCTTCTGGATTTAACATCCATGCCATGTCCATTATGACAACTTACAAAATATTTAATTCTCCAATAAGAAAGTCAGTAGCTCAATGGGCTCTATGCCCATATTCATGAACAATTTGTCAATTATGGTCCCTTATTTCACTGTGACTTAGCATTAGTTTGAACTTCTCCACCAGCTGCCAGAGGTAGGTTATGTCAGCCTTATTCTTATATGACATGCAGTCAGTTAGAGAAAGGTATTGAGAAGCTTAATGTTTGCAAATTTCATGAAAAATCTGTATCCAGACTGCTGAGGCACAAATAATATAACTTTAGTGTCATAGCCCTAGCAAGAATTCGGGTGTGTACCCAAATATTTTAAATTAATTTTAAAAGTCAAGTTCATAATTTTAGCATTGCTATGCAATGCTAAAACAATACATTAAGAATACTGTATCTGCTCCTACTGGTACTGGTAACTTCACGTTGGTATATAACCCTACACTGGTATAACTTTGTGAACAGAACTTAGGTAAGGATGAAGCCTACTTTTGCAGTTTGCATTTTTTTTCTTTTTTTTTTTTTGTTTTTATATTTTCCAGAAGATTATTCATTTTTTGAAAGTATCAAAGGGATTAAGTCTTGGCCATAAATACTAGCGTAACTGGAACAAATACTTGCAGTTTTGCTTTTGTAATCACTTCAAAATAATTAGTAGATGGCATTTCTCTGTGGGAAATTTCAACATTTCAGAATTTTCAGATGATTTAATGCAAAATTAAAAGTGAAAGTTTTAAAGTCAATTATGAAACAGAAGTTAAAAAGCAAATTGATAACATTTTTGCTTCAATTTAAGTCATTTGGATATATGAATTAGTACAAATATGCACAATTATAATATGAAACATTAAATATTGCATTAACTTAAATAGATACAGTATAATTTTCATAGTATTGTTCAAAAAATATTTTTATCCAGTCAATAAATTAACATCCTGATTTTGAGAAAATCAGACCTGGAAACAGAAAAAAAGAAAGTATTAAATTGAAAAACATCTGGCTAGTTCTTGAGGATTGTAATTGTCATCCGACTTCGAGGAAAAAAGAAAATGCACATAAAAAATGAAAAAAGATCTCATTATTTGTTGGGGTTTTTTTAATAGTAGTGTAGTCCATGAAGAATTGCCAGTCAATCTTTGAAAACTGTTAGTATCAAAAGAAAACTTGGCAACATGCCACAAGTTGGAGGCACTTGATGCCATAAAAGATGCCGTAGGTGAAACACAGGTGAACTGAGCCTCTGAGCAATTAGGAGAAATATGAAACCAGAGGAATGTGCTAGTAGTTAGTGTGGTATTTAAACTGTACTAAAAGGGAACAAGGAAGCTGAAGGTGATTTTTACTAAATCATTTATTTTAATAGCTTTTTAGCAGAAGGTATATAGATTTACCGATGTTAGCATTGTTTTAGCCACTAGCAACAAGATGATAATATTGAAAGTTAATTTGGGACTCTGGCCCTATTATTTGCTACTCTAATTACTTGCCTTGGTGAGCAATGAAGCCTGAGGAAAATAAACTAGAACAGCACCACATCGGGAGACTGGTAAAACAGAAGCTCCAGGCTAAGTGATTGGAGGTGTTGCTGTTTGCAGAAAGACTGTGTATTCTAGGTGGTTCACTTAAAGTGTATTTTCTTTTCTGAAGATGTTTTATACTGAAGTGCTGTTTGATTTCATGACATCATTTTCAATAATTTCCTGGGAATTATGCTTATTTTTCATCCCCTTGGCCTCCCTTCTCACCCAGTGATTCAGATTTGAAGAGGTAAGAAGAAAAAAGGAAAATTCCCTTTGAAAATATCACTTGAAATGCTTTAATAACTCCTTTGCCTCAGAGTGAAAACGAGTTGTGCTGCTGATAGGCGGGGGAAGGGTTGCACCAATTAAATGGAACCCGTTGTTATTCTGCAGCGTCTCATCTTTGTGCAGTGATCTTCTACAGAAAATGGGCAAAGAGAGTCTGTTTAGTACTAATGATGGTTTCTGAGGAAATAGGAGGATGCCCTTTTACATACTGTGTTACTATACTGTAAAATATCACGCGGAGTATTCCATTTTGTGCTCATTTAAAATAGAAATATATATATATTGTAATAGAATGGATCAGTATATATCTGTGGCTTTCTTTTGATGTGTAGTATGATACGAAGTAAAATGTTAATGTACCTGCAGTTTAATTTATGATTTGTTCCTAAAGCCAACTTACCAATATACACACTAAATGGAAGATATCCTTTACATGCTCCTTCTCTTTCTATGCCTAGCTTAGACTATAGAATGGAATTTAATTAAAGCCCCTACTTACTTCAATAACAGAAGCCTTGTCAGTTTAATTGATTCTTGGTCAAAGTAATATTGATTGGATAAAAGCAAATCCATTTCTCTCCCAACAATTAAAACATTTAAATAGACTCTGTCTCCCTTTTGATGAAAGGACATGAAACCTCTGGCAGCTGTCCCTATGGCTGATGTTGATCATTACCAAATGAGTTAATGTACATTTGTATTGGTACCCGTCTTGTTTTATTATAATATTCTACTACATTAAGCTCTCTAATGTCCATCTATTAAAACCCAGAGAGTCGTATAAAAAGTCCTGTGATGTGCTTCTAGAGGGGTGTCCAGGATTCTTTTGTGTTCTGGGGTTAGCTGCACTGAATTCCAGAGAGCATCATTTGTCAAGTATAAAAATTTATTAGAGCTAAACGGTTCTGCATATATGACTGTTCTTGACAACACTAAACAATTAACGCCAGACAATCTACAAGTATAACAAAGCTAAAAAGTATAGTAAAGCTAGAAATATGACAGAACTGAGAACAGAATGCACATATCAGAGCGCTATGGTTAAGCCACGGATGCACAGTACAGTGACCGCCCTCACCCTTTCCTTGTCCTTATGGACCACCCCTTTATGGGCCATAGTTTTCCCCGGTTTGTTCTCACCACGCTTGAGCTGTGCCAAAATGATTCACGTTCTCCTTGATGGTTGGCATCAGGGGTGTCCCCAGTGATGGGTGGGTTGTCAGGTCTGCAGGCCAGCTGATCGTGAGGTCAAGTCCACACAGAGGTATGTGGCTTACCTTCTTTTATCCTTCCTAGGCTTAGTTCATTATCCAGTCAAACAATGCCAGACCATGGTTACACAACAGAACTGGTAGCTTGAGCTGATAACAATATGGTCAACAATATGGTCAGCAGGGTGGTCAACAGATAACAGTATGCATACTACGCATAGTCAGCAGATAACAGTAGGGACATTCAACAGATAACCCAGTGCAAAGCTCCACAGTACCTAAATGCAGTGTCAATGCGAGTCTGCGGTGTCAATCCCCCTTTGCTGACTATGTTCGCTCAGCACTCATGGGGTCACTGGAGGGCCACGGCAACCCCACAGTGTGGTGGCACCAGCCGTGGTGCACCCAGGCTTGTTAACTCTTGGGGAGCACCCAAAGCAAAGCCCACTTCTATAGACTGCAACATCCCGAGTCCCACGCTTGCTTGTGTGGCGCCTATCAAGTTCTTATTATATTCTGGTGCAAAAACTTTCTGTTTCTGCATCTGAGCCTCTACTGAGTGCTTTCCACTTTCATAGTGGATTTCACAGTCTGTTGAGGGTGTTGAGCACCACAGAGGTACTGCTTAGATAAACAATTTAAAAAATCGCTTCAGTGTCATCTTTCAGAAGTCAAATCTAATTTACTTGCAGACAGCCATTCTAATGGTTCATAAGGCCAGAAATCTGAAAAAGGCTAAACAGTGCATCCCAAAGAAATTTGACTGGTAATTTTTGCCTTTAGGTTAGCACTTCTGTTTGCCTTCAACATATCTTTCTAAAACTTCCAATAGCCTTTGCTCTACCAGTTGATTTAAGGAAACACACTTTCCTAAGCAGAGAGAAAGTTGTGTCAGGCCTAAGGTCCATCTCAGGCTGTATACTGTCTCGTGCAGTAGCCAATAGATATTTAGAAATGCAATGTCAGAAACAGAACAAGTGTAGAGTGATATTTCCCACTTTGGTACCTTCCCAGTGGTTTAGGTGCTTCTTGAACTGAAGGTTACACTTAACCTTTGCTATTTAATGGACCTGTGAATTTGTCTGATCCTCTGTGGGAGCTACTGTATACTTTTGGCCTTGCAGCATCCCAGAGCACTACTTTTCACAATTCAGTTATGTATCAGGGAAAAAATGTCCTTTTGTTTGTCTTATATCTGCCACCTGATAGTTTTACTGAGTGTTTAGCTTGTGTATTAAGTGAAACAGTGAATCACAATTCCTTTTTCATCCGCCCATATCATTCATCATCCAGCTTTCTCAAAATGAAGAGTTCTGGTCTTTTTACTCTTTCCCAGTAGAGAAACTGCTCCATTCCTGTGATCACCCTATCTGCCCTTCTTTGCCTCTTCTCATTCTCCTAGCACCGCTTGTGAGCAATCAGTGTTCAAGGTGCGGGAAAGATAAAGATCAAAACAATGGCATGATATTTTTATTTATTCTCCATTTCCTTCCCAGTAATTTCTACAATTTGCTGTTTGTCCCCAATGACTACAAAACTACAAAAATTATTTTCATTCTAGACCTTCGCACTGAGATAAATAAATAACCTTGTAATTTTTTAAAAGATACATGTACATGCAAAAACATTTCAAGGCAGTACTATGGCACAGGGAGAGAGGGATGTCACAGAAAGTGCCTGATCCTGACACCAGCCACTTCACTGAACGTGGACTTGGAAGCGAATAGAAGGACTTACAAAGAAGAGCAAATCTGAGATTGAGAGAGGGTAGCCAAAGCACTGTAAAGTTTTTGCCTCATTGTCAGTAGCTTCAGGATGTGAGACTGTAAGGTCGGCCAGATTGGAGCTATCTTTTTGCTGTCGGTTATATTTCCCCTAATTGTGCCTCTATTTATGCCTGTAATAACATTAGTTTTAAAAGCTATTATAATTAAACAATGGAAAGGGAAAATATTGTAAAAAAGGTATTCACTATGTCTTGGCAATTTAAAGTAATTCTTGTAGTTGAGGACTTGCTACATATTCTTTACCTGCTGAAGGTAAAGAATACTGACACACACTGAAGTCAGTAGATTAGGGACTTCTGGATAAAGTGCTTCCTTTGTCACAGATGTAGGTTCTGTGATACAAGAATGGATCTCAGCACTTCTGATTACATGGCATTGATTGCTTATGTCTATGCTTATTCTGCATCAAGAATGTTAATCACAAAGATATGACTGGAGATGGTCATAGCTGTGTGCCATGAAATCTTTAGACATCAGCATCATGCTGCTGATCCTATAGAAACTAATTCTACCATTTTATTTTATTCTAATGTAGAATGTTGTGCAGCAACTAAAGTAGCTAAACTTTATTTCTTGTCACCTATCCAATTGTTAGGACATAATAGGATAATCATAGGTTTTGTGTAAAATGCTGCAAGCTATAGGAGAAAACATGGGCTTCAATTTAAAGGGTGATATTTTAAGCTTATTTTGTATTGTTCAAGTTATGATTGGCAGGTATGTAGAATATGTACTATGCTTTGATAAAAGGAATCAACCATATTTTTCAAGGTTCCAGCTTTTTAAAAATGGAATCCTCCTTCTCAGCTATTGTAGTAATTTATTTGATCTCTAAGAAGTCACCTCATCCCATTTGCCTCATTGCTGTTAACCTCACAACATTGTTTGGAATCTTCAAAAAAAGAAAGCTCAATTGTGGTGATTTCACTTGCTCTTTCAGTTTTTACTTTATTCCAGATGATTATAGAAATTAATAATAGCATTTCTGAGCTCTAAATTTGTTCACATTGTGAAAGTGCTTCTTTTTAGTACCTGCATTGGTTCGCACTGCAGCATTTCAAATATTCCACAAGTCATACACTGCAGTCAGTCAGATGGGATCTTTTTCAACATGAAAGATAAAATTGCCAAATGCTTGGATAAGATGGGCTTTCATTTTTCATTGTCCTACTAAGTCACTAAGTACAGTCAAGTCACAAGCAGGTAATTACAGGAAATTATTTTTTCTTAGAATATCTTTATGAATCCATCCTGCTTATTCATGAGGTTTCTATATGTTCAATAGTGTTTATTTAAATAAATGAAAGTTAATGTAAGTGAATGACAGCAAAGTAGGCCAAAGAAATAGTGCACAGTAAGGTTTCCTAAATATTCCTGGACATTCCTAGTTGAATCTTTGATTCGTTATTATTTTCTCTCAGTAGAGAGCAACAAAAAGTAAATATGCCAATAGGAAACATAGTGGGAGATGACTTCATGATTTTTCCCTACAAATATATCTGCAAATACTTCCCCATACGCTTTGCAGTACCTCTGCCTGATTTTTTATTCCAGGTGCGGGATGGCTGAGTAGGAGTCCCATCAGCACGTTGCATTACTGCATGTAGTCTTACAATTGCTGTTTAACTGAGGGTTTAATAGGGTAGATTTTGTCCAAAATGTTCATTGCAATTTGTGGCACTATTTTTTTAAAATAACTCAACTGGGAAAAAAGAAAGGGAAAAAGATACGAACCAGTAATTGTCAGTGAGTGAGATCTCCCCACACAGCTTTGCCTGCAGATCAGACCTCCCTCCATAGACCCGTTCCACCCCATCCCAGGATTCCTGCCCTAACCAGCTGTATGGCTTGACTTCAAGGGATCTCCTTTAAACATAGTAAGCCTCTCCTTGCCTTTAATGTAAATCTAAAGAACAGTTTGCTTTTTCATTTTAGTATCTGATAGCTTTATCCTACCAGAACTCCTAGTCCTAACATATAGCAAATGGCCAACCGAAACAACCATTCATGCCAATGAAAAGTAGCTTCATTCTCCTCCATTCCAGCCCTTTTTAAAATTCCTTTATTTTATTCCAGCACTGATCTCTCCATAGCAGAAACATGCTTATCTCCTATGTCACCATGCAGATGGGATAATTTTCATGAGGAGATACGGACGGGATTATGCTGGCAATGTTGTCACTGGCGCTGCATGACTTTGCAGTCACCCTGCACAGGATTTTTCAAGCACAATGAAGCCTTCAGCCCAAATAGCAGGACCATTAGCAGCACTGACAGTATCAAAGGATATTTAAACCATGTGATAGCAGCATTTCTTTCTTTCCATGCCACTGCTCTCCTGAGAGTTAATTTCTTATTTGCAGTGCGAGGGGACTGGTTTGTACATCCTCTCCTGGGAGCTCCTGTCCACCTACCCACATGTGGCTGCGACTGATACCACTTTCTGGAAACTCCAAGTGCACAGCAGTGCGTGGTGATATGAGAGGAGGTGGCAGGCTGCATTTCCTTGGGTTTTGTTAGTGTCAAATTAAAGACAAGGATAAAAGGTTACAGCATGTTCTTTCTTTTCTTACCTTTTAAAACTGTATTAATGTTCTTATAGAGGAAATAAAAGCTTAGCTGTACCACTATGGTCTGACCTGCCCTTTTAAAATTAGACCTGCTGACACCTCCTGAAAAATGTCTAAAAGTACTCTCTCTACTCAGTTTTGGCTATGTAGTATGTATTTGATTATAGACACCTTCCTCAAAGGAAGGACTAGCTGAAGATTTAATTTATCCCTCCTCGTTATTTATTTTTTCTTCCTGTTGACACTACATGGACCTCAAGCTTATTTCACTTCTGATATGCCTGACTCCAGCCCTGGGATTCAGTTAAAGACAAAGATACCTAAGCTGTGACCTCTGCCTCTGCAGGTATTTACCCCCTTGTTATAAGTAATACAAATCTAGTTCATAATTGCCCGTACAGATGTATCTAGTGTCATTTGAGACATCTAGGCTACCTAGGGACCTGCTGCAGACATCTGTGGGGCTGTCAGATCTCACACAGTAGTGGTACCCACAGGCCTGCCAAGAGAGGTATCTGGAGGCCCAGTGCGATTCACTAGAGGGTCTCAAATGAAACCAAGCACCTGTGGGTGAGCTGCAGAAACATTCCCGAGGCAATGAAGTCAGTGCTTGGAGAAAGATTAAGCACTTGGCTGACCAGTGCTGATGCCTATTTGCAGAGGAGCCGGGTGACTCTCTGCTGGCTGTATGGTACACTCTGTTTGACCGTAGTAGGAACGTAAACATCTGATGTACATGGTAGGTACCGACATATGGACACCTAAAGCTGGACCTGAATCCTACATACAGAGGTGTAGAAGAAAGCATGTGTCAGCACAGTGGAGATGTTTCAGATACCCTAGGAAACCTCAGATGACTGTAGATGCTTTTCTTTACTGAATAGAAGCTGACAGGTCATGTGAAGGATCTAGGGCAGAACTTCCTTATGCAGGTGCTGCATAGCAGTGAGATACATACATTAGTGGCAGCACAGCCCTATGGCACCTCTCTTTCTCAGTGGACCCACAAAGAAGCTGTATGCTGCAGTGTAAATGAATGGGATAAAGGTGTATCTTCATGGTACTGTGTAGTGGGCACCAGCTGAGGGAGTCTCCTGACAGGTGTGCCCTCACTCACACAGATGCTTGTGGTTCATAGGACAACTGGGATCAAATTCTGTTTTTGAGCTCCTCAGCAAAAAATTGGTGGTGCAGAACTTGGTCCAAAAATGCATCTTCAGTGTTTTACTGACTGGTTTATTTGCGGCTATTCACAACAGATAAAGTAAAAAGGATTTTGACCTTACGTGGAGCTGTAAATTGAAGCAGGAATAGCTGCACTGTCAAAACAAATGTCACTTAAGCAGACTTGTCTTTATATTAGATATGAGATTTGGAAGATATAGCGTCAGCAATATGCAGTCATTGTTTTGGTGCATCCTACTGTAGACCTCCATAATTTAGTAAAGGATAATTTTCTAAACCCTTCTGTCATAGTGGATCCAGGGACACAGACCTGTGTCCATCTTAAATAGGGTATTTTTGAAAATTCATAGAGAGAGTCATTCATTTCTTACTGCTCTAAATCTGACAGTCATTCCTAAGCATCCATTTCAAGATAGCCAACCATAGCCAACCATTTATCTCCTTCTCTCCTGATTACCCCTGGTTATGTTTTCCCATGTCTCTGGCATCCTGTCTCACAGTGATTATGGTGGCTGCAGATGACAGTACTGCAGGCTCTTCTGCCATGAGCTTAATTCCTGCCATCATCTATCTCCATGACATCATGCTTCTGAATGTCTTAATCTCTAGCTCCATTTTTCCTTGGGGTAAACATCTTCTCCAAGAAGGTTTCTTTGTCTGCTCTGTTCAAATCAGAAAAGCGAATGCTTTCAGTAACTATGATTTGATCTGACACACACAGCCAAATCCAACTGTTGTTCTGTGTAAAAAACAGCAGTAGCAGCACATTTCTTATTCAAGTGTATTAATTCACTGAGGTGGTCTATACTATTTCTTTATTGAAAGAAATAGAGTTTTTATAACCTGATTTGAAATTTTATGTGTCTGAAGTGTTTCAATCAGGGAAATTGCTATATTGTGATAATTCTTTTTAACCTAAAATGCTTGTTTCCTGTTTTCACTTTTCTGGGGGCAAAAGAAGTCAATGATGATGTACCTGGACTCTGCTGTGTTTTCTAATTTAGCAGCTATTGCTGAGGTTCTTATTTGGCATGAAATTATGCCACTCCATTGACTTGACTAGAGTTACACCAGTTCATTCTAGCTGAGCATACAGCCCTCTATTCTGACTGCAGAATAAGTGTCACTGGGGCTTATACTGTAATGCAGTAAAATAAAAAAAAATGCATTTTGCCCTTGGAACTTTGTAACAGGAGATAGAGTAGACAATATAAGAGAAAACAAAAATCTTCAGCTGCACTGTAGGTTTCTTTTGATTTACAAGACTTAGAAGAGAACGGTCACTGAGCTTTGTTGGGAGAAAAAATGAAATTCATTAAAACAAAAGCTAGTAATTTCACTGCTATATCTTAATGATCATGATTGAGGAGATAGGAAGTGTTTTGGCTTTGGGGACCAGGTTCAGATGGTTAAAGAGATGTGCAGTTTGAAATCCTAAGTAAGCTGGATTAAAATCCGGGGATGGCAGGGTGAGTGGGGAGGAGTCCAAACCAAAGAAAAGAAAACCAGTTTTTGAACCTGTAACCTAAAGCTATTTTCTACAGAAACCATTAAGACTAATACAGCTCTGAATCCTGCATTGGAATAAATGGAAATAATAGGTGTGAGTATTGGCCTGTGCATCTAGTATAGAACCTCTCACAGAGACGATTTGTTTTATTCCTGTGTAGGCTTCAATTTCTGACTACACTATCCTTGAACTTGTGCAAACGCATTCTCCTGTAAAATTTGGCTCTAATGGGTTTCTATAGAACTCAGGAATAAAAGCTTGCTCTTGGATTATGTTTGGTATTAAAAAAGAAAAAGAAAAGATAAAGAAAAACCCTCAATCCTAAGAGAAAGTCTTTATTTTGAAAAAGATGAAAGAAAGGCAGTTTATCCGTAATTTTTCTTTTCAAAACCAAATACACACATTTAATCTGGATGATTGGTTTTGCCCTTCCAAAGTTCAGTTCTCTAAAAGATGATTTTGTGTAAGAATGGTATGGGAGCGTTCTGTAGTCACCATTCTCCTCGATTTCTGTATGAAATTTGCTCACCCTACTGCAAAAAATTACCAGCTCCAAAACAAAGCGTAGACTTAGACAGTCAAGTTAAATTCTTTGCAAGTCCTTCCTCACAGATGCAGGCCAAACTCTGCCTATGCTGGTCCACTTAAGGCTAATGGGTTCTCAATTATAGCATAACATGAGGACTGCAGAGCTGTGGAGATGTAGCAGAAATGGTAACCTACCTTTAAAAATTGTCACTGTCAGTGAGGTGCAGAATGAATTCATAAATTTATTTTCATAAAATGAAATAATTCTCCCTCTCCCTGAAATAAGATTACTTATTGAAGTCTGCATTATAAAGACATAGTCCGGTCATTAAGCAGTATTTTTTTTAATGTGGGGTTTGGGAGTATTTTTTAACTTAGATGAATGTAGAGGGGCAAAGATGAAGAGAAACAGAGTAACAGCCTTCAAATACAGGGTAGATGAACATTTGCCTGGAACAGTTTAGATTTGGTTGCTTAGGCCTTGGGGCAGTGGGACATTTTGTCAAATGTTATCAGTCCTGTTCCGCACGTGAGTGATGGTGCAAGATGAGGTGTCGATTCTGAACCCCTGGTCGTCATGGCTCTCTGCAATTCACTACTGCTGAAAGGGTGACCTATATTAAAGTGATTTCCATAACATTAGCTGAATTTTGTGACTCTTTAAGTGATTACCAAATATGTGTTTTGGTAAGAAATATAAACCCTAAGTCTGAACAGATCTGCTTTTATAACTGATTATTTTAGCCACAATAAATGTGATAAACTAGAGGAAAAAGAACTTTGAAACAGTGCATTGTTTTTACTGCCAACCTGTCATCAGTTGCCTTTAACAGGGAATCTTTTTTCAGATTTATTTAACAGACTAATGACCTTATACAACTGCCTGAGATTTTCTTTATGAGACAGTTTTGAGATTAAATTTTACAAGTAGTCTTTTTAACCTCTGCCAAAGAGCACCCAAAGCAGTGACCATCTGCATGGTCATCTGGACAGCATGAGTGCATAAGGCAATCAAAGGGTAAATTAAAATTATTGGGTATTTTATTCCTTCCTGGGCAAGATCTCACAGACAGCTCTTCCTGTTATTTATTTAGGAGTCTCATCTTGACAGGTTTTGCTGTCAGAAGTAATGTCTCCTGAGGCTTGTTGTAGAACTGAATGACAGAAATGTAACAGCATTACATCTTCCCATTTCTCTGACCTACTCTATCACTTCTCCTTTTCCAAGAATGATGCTTGATTCAGCAGGAAATAGTTCATACACCATATGATCTGCAAAATTAAGACTATGTCAACTTGTAATGGTTGTGGGAAATACAGTCTAGACGAAAGATAGGAGCCACCTTTCACCTTTTACTCAAAACATGATCCATCCCTGTCTAGGAACAGGAAGTATTTGAAACTTCCTGCCTGTCTGTCCATCTAGCTATATATCTATCTGCTTGTGAACTTTTAATGGGTTTTCAGTCAGTTTTCAGTTTTGCTTTTCCCTACTGCTCTATTTCAAGAGCATATACAGTGTACCCTACCCAAAACCCCCATCCTGTTTGTGACAGCTATCGTATGCATCTACTCACTCAAATATTAGCTAAGTAGACCAGACAGTGAAAGAGTATAAATTATATATTTGGTTTTATTTTTCATCTTTTTAATAAATAGGACTAATGAGAAATGAAAGCTCCCACTATACTCTAAAGCAAAGTCACAAACTTTTAATTACAAGGCAATATGCGAAGTCATGAACATTTAGTAGCCAGCCATTATCTCAACAAGAAGCTGAATTTTTCTGCTTTATTTCACTTCCCTCAAGACCTGATTAGAACCAAAAAGAGATTTAAGGAGCCTCAAAACACAGATCTAATCCAAAGTTGATAAAGAAAACAAGATGTTTGGACACTCCAGTTCTGGGGTATTTTCCTGAAATAAGCCATACCACAAACTCCTTGGAGATTTCATTTATTTAATTTATAGTTAATGTAACTGGTAAACTAGGTTATTGCAATTTTGAAATTCTCTACATATTTTTGGTGATAACAGTGACATTAAACCTGTGCATGATAGATAACTCTCACATACACAAATGTGCAATAAAATAAACTAAATATTATTATAGGATTATATCATTAAAAGCAGGGTGGGCTGATTTGCTTTCTTCTTTATCCTGGTAGGAAGAGTTTTCTTTATTGAATGAGTCTATTTTTTTCCAGGCCTGATTTATCCTTCTCTTTATTGTTTGTCTGTCTCCGTTGCTCTTGTGTGTAGAAGTGAAAAGAGATCGCAACAAGAAAAGAAAATCTGACCTTTATCTGTAATATGTCACTATTGCAGTACATGAAAATAAATTGTTTGAAAGCACACACATCTGCCTTATTGTCTCTAAAATATTCCCCTTGATTTTTCTGTTTTCCCTACCCCTATTATGTGAGAGGAAGGGAAGAGGCATTTTTTCTTGATTGATTTCCATAAGTATCATGCAGGTGCCAGTGTTATAACAGAGCAGGTATTCTAGACCAGAATAGACTACTTTCATTCTGTAATTCCCAGAATTATAAATAGCCCCACTTGTGTAGAACACAGATAAGAGTCATTCAGTGTGAGGTAGTTTTTCATGGGCTTTTTTTAGGTTCTTTAAAACTAAATAATAACAATGAAATGCACATCACATAGGCTTTCTCTTGTTGCCTTTAGTGGTATTTTTTTTTTCTTTTGTTTGTAGTTAGGACCACTGGGTCTTTCTTTCCCTTGGTTCCCCTTCCATGCTCCTTACCTGTGAATTCAGTCATTTGACTATACTTAGCCTGATAGTATCCCACTGCCAGAAGTTGTTTTCCAGCCTTAATACCTCCATGTTGCTCCCTAAAGATGACCTCTTCTAGAGCTCTACCTGGTATCTCAGCGGTTCTGTCACCAAGATCTGGCTGGCTCTGCAGGTAGACGCTGTCTCTGCTCTCTGTTTTCTTTCTCTTGCCCATGTGTTCATGTTGAAGAAACCCCATGAACAATCTGAGTTCAAAGTAGCCAGAAATTCAAGTGGACGTATTTGCAGCAAATCAATTTCTGTGATCAGTGGCACAAAGCTCTATCTTATATCGCACATTGCAGTACTCTCTGATTCATCAGCGCGGATAACTACACACTGTTCACAGTATGGCCTGTCTGCAGACCAAGCCCTGAGAGTTTCAAATGGATTTGCAGTGAGAGGCCTTATTTTTTTCTGTTTTCCCCAGGCTTTCTGAAGCTGGCAGGTTCTCTGTATCTTCTGCAGATGTATAACATAGATTCGTAATGTTCTGTGCTTAAAAAGGGCAATTGTAGAAAGAGAATTCTGTGCATATCAAGTGGTGAAGGTCAGCTTTAGAGTGTTCCATAATTTGTTAATTAAATCATGAGGGATGTGTTTAGAATATCTAATCTCCAATACAGAATATCTAAATATAAATATATATGAGTCATCCAGATAGGTGGACTGATATATAGAGAGATCTTTTTCAGGCTATTTCAGGCTAGATGTTTTCCTATACTGAACTAGAAAACCTTTTTTCTTTTGATAAAATCCTTTATTTTTTGATAAGTAGAAGATAGGAAATGTTTTCTTCTTTAAAAATAATTAAAACTTCTCTTTCAATCTGTAATTAGTGCAGGTGTGAGGTTAACGAGGCATTGCCAAGCCTCATGAAACAGGCTCGGCAATCTAAAAATTGCTTATTTTTCTTTTACAACCTGCCTGCAATGTGGACCAACTCATACACCTTTTAAATCATACACAGGCATTTCAATTAATTAGGAAGAACCAAAAATTCACTGTACTATGGGGTATTGCAGATACTTGAGGAAACATCTCGTTTTATTCTCTTCCCAGCTGAGGTTTAAAAATAAGTTGATATTCAGGAATGGGACTAGTTTGTAACCTGCAGAGGCAACAGATTACCATAAAATGGCTTACGTATTTTTTTTTTACATATTTATATTTATGGAGAAAAACCTTAATATATGAATATCTTCCCTCTCAAAGGAAAAAGGCAGACATGACCACCTCTAACACCCACTTTGGAGCCTCAATACGTAGACCAGACAACAAAGAGATTGTGAAGACTGGGAACATTGTCCCCTACTGCCAAAATGCATCAGCAAAAAGAATCTCAAAACTCATAATACCATGTACAAATAACATGTAGCAAACATAGCTTTTTAGCTGTCCTTGTGGAGTCAGAGAAGGATGAGCATTAGTATGTGTTAGTCCTTCTCAGACCTTGAAAAATGTATTATATAAAGCAAACACATCTTGGGTCTACACAATTTCTTTTGCTGAATCCTTTATATTTTCCCCTGCATCTTTATTCCCTGTGCTCCCTCAATACAAAAGGTTCTAGAAAACCTCTCTAGCCAAAGAAAATTCCTGACAGCTCAGTTTTAACAATGTCATATTTGCATGGAGAAGGGAACCAAGCTTGTTATGTATTTTATATATATTATATATATTATAATATATATATGGAACTACTTCAAGGATAAAAAGAAAGAAATGTTTCTTGTGATCAACATTAGTTAAAGATTTTCCTTGGCAAGAAATTAAGGAGAATTCTGAACTCCAGGAGTTCAAGTAGAATTTATAATAGCTGGTAATACTAAATGATGATGGTCCACAAGCTCTCCTGTGAGCAGGATCTGAGAACAGGTCAAGAAGGAAGAAGCTGATCAGTATATAAGAGCATTCATCACCATACCAAGGGGGTCTGCTAACAGACAGTGTACCTGAGTCACTGGATCTTACAATTTCTTAAATTCTCTTTAATGAAATATGCACTTGGCAGCAGCAAGCAACAAGCTGTAGCATCTCTTTTGAGGGGGCACTTTCCTTCACTCAGAGAATCGGTGTATGCACTCTTTCTTCAGTCTTTCCCTCCAAAAGAGGACACTTAACAGATAGTCCTTTGAACCCCTGCAAGAAGCACTCTCACAATTTCTCTCCTGCCCCTTACTTCCTTTTCCATTAGTATTATTCACTGTTAATGATGCACTAGTACTAACCAGCCTCTATTTCTTTTGCTTGTTACAGGCAAATGAGTGTTTAGTGAATTCACAAGAGTCATTATAGAACAAATAGATTAAAAAAAAAAAAAAAGACCAAAACCTTACTGCTCAATTTGAGGAACACTTTAAGAATTATTTCATATTTTCTAGTCATTTTCTAGGCAATGGTGTCCTTCAATTACTATTTTCTTAAATTATACTGAAAATGATCACACCACAAAACCTTTGCTATATTTGTGGCTTTTAATTGTTTCCTTTTCATATTACAACTGCCTGATTTTATTCTTATTGTAAGTATTTTTCTGAAGCAATTTGTGTGGAATTCTAGTCAGTTCAGTTTCTTTTCTTGTATCAGTAGTACTTCTGTCGCTCCTCCGGTCATTTCCTTGTTAACATGTGACATTAAGCATCTATCTGAGGAATATAAATTACATAAATAACTAGGTACTTTCTAGAGTTAGAAGAGAAAAATAACTATATTTCCCCAGGATCAAATCACAGAGGAGGTACACTTTCAGGAGGTGGCTGTCTCTCTGATCATGGTATAACTATCTTTTTAAATTATGTCATGTAAATATCATTTGCCCCTCACAAGTATCTATAAGGGGAAAAAAACAAACAAACAAAATATTTTCTAATTCCTTAATAAAAGCGTGATTGGTAGAAAATGCATTTTTCTATCTGAAATCTCGAATGAAACAAGACTTTTGATTCAAGTTTAATGAAAAGTCAGGCAAGACTGAAAAGGTGAAGTGGTTTTTGAACACACGACTTGAAGCATGGTGTAGAATCCCGTAGGTACTGTAAGTTACACTTTTTCGTTCTTTATTTCAAGTTTTCGAAAGCTGGCAAATTATTGAAAACAGACCAGAAACTATAACAAATACTGAAGTGTATTGAACTAACGTTATGTGGCTGCCCAGTGTTCTGCCTACTGTTTCTGAATCCTTCATAGGTACTTTTACTTGAAAACCAGCACTGCTATAGTCCAGCTCATTTTAGTCAAAGTCTTCAGCACTCTGTGGTGGATTAGGCTTCATATCTACCATTGAAGCCATAGGAACTAGTAGTTTTCGATGACACCAGGTGAAAGGGGTTATAAAGAAAGACAGCATAGTATAGATCAATTTAAAGGAAATGTGCAGTGTAGCAGAATCAGCATGAAAACAACTGAAACAGAAGTAGACAGATCAATGCACAAAGTTTTGTTCCATTCTTTAAGATATTATGGTATCTCATTTTGTGCATGTTTTTACATGAACTTATACAGTATTATGTGCTAAAATAAGAGAAGGCAAAGTTGGAACAATAAGATATCTTTTGTAAAGACAGACATGTTAAAGTAAGTAGGACTCTGTGGACGAGAAAGAAGTGCATTGCACTGAGTGGGCAAAAAACTAAAGACCAGATTTAGAATATTCCAGGTGGGAAATGCTTAATATTTAAAGTAACATGTAAATAAATTAAAGAGAATTTAGGTACAGGGTGATATGCTATATGAACTTTTAAGGTTTCTCAGTCTTGTTTCTCTATGATATATATATTTGAATGGCAAGGACATCAATACCTGAAAAAACAGAAGGGTCTGGAACAAATCTCTGAATTTCAAGTTTGATTATGTTAAAGCTAAAGCCAACTTGGGATAAGATGAGAGGAGATATTACTTTTAATAGTCTGATGATAAATATATGGCAGATGTATATTGAATTCATATTTTGAAAGTCTTATAGAAATCAATCTTGCATGCATATGTAAGACAGAAAAGTGGACGTATCTCTGACAACAGAGCAGAGGGGTTAGGGCGTTAACCCGCAATCACTGTGGAAGTCTATGACAAAACTTAGTTTAAAATACCTAACTTTGGAGTTTTTAGTGTTGCTCATAATTCTATATGCCATCTCATGGTATCTGCCAGTGTTTTGGTAATACTGATTTTTCCTGTTTTGAAATATAAAGATATATTTAAATGTGATATAACAATACACAACCTTTGGTGAATGCTCAGTAATAACTGACTTTCAGATTGGCCTATTTTTATCTTTTAGGATTGAACATGTCTGAGTGATGTTCTTTCCACTGAAACAACATTCTGTATGATAACGCATCAAAAACAAACAAACAAAAAAGACCCACTGTCCTTATGATGCTTCTACCTTCTCCTGTATACCCTCCCCAGATATTTAAGCCAGATAACAGGCTTATTCAATAGTTAGTTTCAGTTAAGTAACTGAAGTATTGGCTCTCCTGATATATCTCCTCATTTAGGAGGTAAAAGTTTCATCTCAATCTAATTTAATAGAGTAACTCTGTATATATTATATTATAAAAGAGTTCAATAGTATTAAAAGATGGAATATATAATAACTGTAGAAGATCTAGGTTTGGAATATCCATTTAGCTGATAAATGAGCTCAGTTTCTGTCCCTTTAATTCTGGATTTATAGAGGTATAATGACACTGTTTCAGAGTGCTGTGGCAGTGCTTGTAACAGAATTAAATATTTCATTCATGTTTATATTTTCTTGCCAAAGTTACATCCTTGTAGAGATGATTTTGTAAACAGCTAGCAAGTAATAATGCCTCCCAACTGAAATTCTTAAAGAAACTGAATGAATTCTCAATTCTTTGCTATTATTGTAGTCCCAAGGTACTGTGCTAAAACTAAGAAATCAAATAAGGCATTTCATGGTACTTCTTCATTACTTGTGCAAAAAAAATGATGTGCAAAACCCTTGGTCAAGTCTTCCAGTGGGTTAAATCAGAAAAATCTTATTAAACTCATTGGTGCTCTGCTAACTTGCACCAGCTGATGGCAGGGCCTCTTATGTTTATTCATTCATTTGAACTTGCCAAAATGCTCCAATATTCCATATGCTTGATATATGGCCTCTGGTCTAATTTCGAAACACATCTCAATCTCTCATCAGTCATTATCAACCGTAACATGTCAATCTATTCCTAGTTAGAAGTCAAAACTTCAATTTCATTAAGAATGATGAGGTCTTGTCATTCATTTTTCTTTTGCATGAAAAAAAAACCCCAAAAAACTGCAGTCTTTCCAAACTTAATCAAACATTACTTATTCCTGGTCTCAGGAAAATGGCTATTCTTCTAAATGGTGCCAATCTGGGTTCACCTGATTGATCTCAACAACCTGACCTCCAAGCTATTGACCCTTCTGCAATAGGAATCTTCCTCAATGAAACTACAGCAATGTGACGCTAGATTGCACATGCAGCAATTTCAAATCTTAGTTAAAATCAGAGTTAACCTGTAATCAAAACAGTTTTACATGTCATGCAGGCAATATACTTTCATCAGGAATCTTTAATTTAAAGTTTACACGCAAGGTACCTGTGTTTACACTTCAGTCTTTGATGTTACCTCAACTGTTTCTTTTGCCTTTAGTTGCCTTAGATTTTTAACGTGCTAAACAAGCAAACAACTGAAGAAAAAAAACAGAGAGGAAGAGAACTTGGGGCCACTGGGAGGTTTCCTAATTGTACTCTACCCAATTTCACTTGAATTGATTTGAACTGAATTGAATTTAAATGTGCTTAAGCATAAGTAGTCTATTGATTTCAATGTGATTTTTCATATCCGTAAGTAATCTCAAGATATAGCTCTCTCATTTTGCCAAAGAACTGAACAAAATCCCTTTTGTAGGCATTAAAGGATGAAAGTGTGTATAAAAGCTCACCACCTGGAAAATGAATGCTAAATACTGCACATGTTGAAATATTGTATTTCACGTTATTCATTGTTCTCGGTGGAAAAAATATCATTATTCAGAATCAAATAATATCATAAATCAAGTAATAAAAATAGCATATTAATATCAAATGACATTCACAAAGTAAAGAGCAGTTTAGATTAACATTTTGTATATATGAAATCCATGTTGTAACAAAAATATATTATATGGAAGCCTTATGATCTCTCAAAAGTCACTGTTCCCCATGAGAAGTCTAAAATTTTATTAGTTTGGTAGCTGTTCTTTAACAAGTATAAAAAATGTTTTTCCCCTTTCAAGAAGAATTGAAGCAGACTCATGAAAATTCTTGTCAGAGGTTTCAAAGTCATATCAAGAGAAATATTGGACATTTAAACACTGCTGATGTTTTACTAAGAGTTAGAACTATCACTTTGCAAAATTTTGTTCCTTAGTTATAACCCTTTCTCTTATCCTTCAAAATTCTACCAGGAGAACCCCTCAAAATTTATTTTGCATTTACAATATTTTTCCATTGGTTAATAGTCTATTAATATAGCTCTCATTTTATAAGTTATATCTTTTGATTAAGGCATGGAGAGGTGGGGTAAAACAGAAAAAAAAAAAAAAAAAGCTACCACAGACAGGAAGGAGGACTTAAAGACTAATAGACAACAGCTTCATAGGAAGCTCAGAGCAGATATAAGCTAGATGGAAGGAGCTGAAAGAAATGTAAGCAAAATGTGAAAAGCAAAAGCCATAATGGAAATAAACACCTAGCAGAAAAATGCAAATTGTGATTACCAGCCCTTTTCTCAGTGATATAAATCCTGTAAAAAAATGCTTCTTGATATAATGGAGTGCAAAGTTGCACATTAATAAATGTAAATACAGGTAAAATAATAATGACAAATTATGTAACATGGTGTGGAATTTGTGATTTAAAAAAGAGCAGAAAACAAATAATCAAAACATTATTTTCCATATGTAAAAATATAAAGAAGATTTAGAAAAGATAATCTATAAAAGAAGGAAAGATAAGGGTAGAGATGAGAATCTCTTTGTCAGTATTTTCTGAAGATAGATACAGATTCTCTGCATTTGACAGCAACCCTGAAATGAGAAAAAAGAAATTAATTGCATTGTTCAAATGAAATCATAATCTTTAATCTTTGGACTTTTACCATAATCTTTGTCACTCATAAATTTCAAAGTATGTTAATCTTCCAGTACTGTGACCTATGTATTTCTGAATTTGCGATGACAGGTTCCTGCATGGCAATGGGTATGTTCATGGTACCTTCATGGTACCTTCTTGGTGACACACACAGTTTGGGCAAACAGAGCTCTTTTGTTCCTGATAGTTTCCAAAGACAAAGGAGAATTTGAAACATATCAAAACACTTTTTATAAGGTTATTAATAACCTAGGTTATTAGGTTATTAATTTGCAAGGTTATTAATTAATTAGGCATTTATTGGCAAAAAGGGAATCACCATTTTTCATTTCAAAAGCAGACAAGAGATGATACTCTGAAAAGATTCACAAATATGATACAGTCAAAAAAAATCTTAGACTTACATAACTACTTTTCTTTATGCTTCAACATACCGTTTTTATATCCATGTCATTATAAGCAGCAGATTCTCTTTGTCCTGGTTTCCCTTCACATTCCTCTTACCAATACTAAAATTACCTATCCTTCATCACTCAGGAGCTGTTCTTTCCTCATAAGCTTATTTGCACTGTTTTTATGCAGCCATATTAGACCAAAGGCTTTCTTTGAACCTGTTTATCAAACCACGTACATCAGCGTGTAGGAAATTCTCACTCTGTCCCCACCCTTATGAGTGAACTTTCCACATCAGTCACAGATGATAAGAAAAATAGGAACTTACTAAAACCTATTTCACTAAGGCACTGCTGTCCTTTTACTTTTTCCATTCTCTTTTTATCTGTTTATCTGTGTTTATGACTTTTAAATAAGTATTTTATTTCTTTGCTGAACTGTGTCTGTAACACATCTGCATTTCATTAACATTGGTGTGCATGTGATTCAAAACCTGGATATGTTGTATTATTTTATATACAGAACGACCAAACTAACTGAAATTAATTATCTCTGTATTGTTTTTTTTTTCATATGCTTTTGTATATGTGATGAAATGGAAAAACTTTTTATGCAACCTATTCACATATATGGAAAAAAAAGTGTTAATACAACCATTCAAAATAGTGAGAAAAAATGATCTAGCAGGTCATTTTGTGTGCAACATATATATAGTATATTATCATATTCTATACATAACCTTAAAATGTAATAGTGAAAGGCAGGAGACACACACATATCAAGAAACAAGGGCACAGAATGGCTCAGCATAATAGGCAATCTCCATGTTCTGTTTTTGTGCTGTCTTCTGCATGGGAAATTGGACTCCAGCATTTACTTCAGTGAACAGTATGTTTCCATTCAGAAATTAATGATTTTTTGTCAAATCTCTGTTCACTTTGGAGTATGCTCCTAGACTGCTTGAGAAACACTTATGAATATTGATCAGCTGGAAGTGCCAGTGTGAGCCTTACAGTGAAACAAGTGATAAAAAACACATTCATGTCAAAGATGGTAAAGCAAAATAACAAAAAAGTATAAAGAAAAAAGCAAGTGACTGCCACTGCTTCAGTATTTTTTTTTTCTTTTGCTGAACATCTTTTTCTGTCCCTGGGACCTGTTTAAGAGCTCTCTATATCAGTGATCTTGGTAGTCATTTTCTGACTAGCTGGCTTGGAAGAAGCCATTGGCTTTCTTCCCCAATCAGCTGCACAAATCAGTTCTGATATTTGCAGCCAGCTTGGGGTCTCTTAATCAAAGTCTGCCATCAATTTTGCCTCATTATCTGTAGCGCACGGAAATGTGGTTGCTGGACTGGGCTAATTCTAAAATGTCTGGTTTGTAAATATGAAACAATTCCAAGGAGTGCTGTTTGGCTATAAATAATTCAGTAGAGCAAGGTTTAGCCTGCACGTTATCTAGACAATAGAATTTTATACCTCCTAATAGTCCATAGACGTTTGCGGAGATGAGCAGCATTTTTCCTGCATAATCTTACCTGAGCTCAGGCTTTCAAGCTGTTTAAATAAGATGATCAATTGCAATAGGTGCAGAGTCAGGTTAAAAAACAGCAGCAACAACAAGCCTTTAAGCAAACTGTAACAAAAGCATCCTTATTCATCTAAATTCAGTAATCAATATTTTTTTACTTTGCCATACAGCAATGTTTTATCATATTTTCCTCAAAGATGAGCACTAGGGTCTAATTTAAACTCTTCTAAGTACAGCAGGTATGGAGGTATACGCTTTATGTCAGGGCTAATCAAGACGTGGAAGCCCCATCTTTGCAACACAAGTGTGGATTTAAAATGCTGTGTGGTACAGTGTAACCCCCACTACGAGCATTAACAACGCAGGACTAAATGGAGATTCCTACCAAAGAAAAATTGCCTGTTCTTTAAGCAGCAGAATCAGTGAAGTCTGTTTTCCCACGGATTTGTGTCTTGGGTGAATTTATGTTTGCCTTTAAGACTGATAACTCTTCTTGCTGCTGGGGCATTCATAACTTCGTTGTATCCTATGGATTCCTTGAAATCCAGCAAAGACAGCTTGCAGTACACATTTCCTCCATAGGGTCTTTCATTAGGTTTACTGATAAAGTCTATTCCCTCTTTTCACCTAATGAATTCCTATTTTGACAAAATTTTAGAGCTCTTAATAACACTGAGATTTGTCTGAGATGTTCAGTATTGAACATGGGATGGGGAAAAAGGGAAACACAGAGAAACAGGGCCACACACACACACACACACATGCATATGCACACACACACACACAGTATAATCATATATATGCCTCTTTTAGTAAGGAAAACGTGCTAAGAGGTTCAGCATAGGATATGATGCTCACAGTCAAACCTAGTTTATGACTTGCTGTGGGCAGCAGCACAATAAATAGTCTGTGGCTGGTAGAAACTTGCAGTGAAAACATTGCCTCACCATCCATCAGCAATAAAATTATCCCTATTTTTTTAACCTGAGGAAACAAAGCCCAAAACACAAAGATCAGAGAATGAATGAGCTTAGATCTTCCTGCTTACTGATGCTTTATCTGGATTCTGCTCTGCTTCCAGTTACACCAATCTACATAATTGTCCCGTGGATGATTCATAGCTTTCTCTTTTGTACTCAGTGTGGTTAGCCATCCATCGTTCCTGCGTCACTACATGACTGCAGAAAATGTTTCTTATTGCAAACCTCCATACATGGCAATATGTACCTCAGCTTAAGGGTCATGGCACAAAACTACGGCATAATGAGAATATGTCCTACTGCAGCAAAACTGCGGCTGCAAGCTACAGTTTTCAAAGGCAGTGAACTTGCATTCCAGTGGAACCTCAGCAGCCGGTCTGGAGTCAAAGGAGGTTCTTTTAACATATGTAACCTTTAGCTCCAAGTCATGATGTTGATTTCAAATCATCAAAAAGACTACATTTTTTGGAGCATGGACGACACTCAGCTTTCAAAATTCATTGCAAAATATAGGAAACATTTGTCTTCAGATTTATTTCTTGCTCATTTCTGTTTTTTGCTGTTAGTGGACAGGTCGATGGCCCAGCTTCTGATGCCGTAGTTTGAATACTTTGGTTGACGTTGTTTGAAAGCTGTAATGCAGAGATAGCCATCACTAAAAGAAAACACACACCTGCTGCGAGCTTTGCAGACTGAAGCCCTGTACAGCTGTATGAAAGCATTTCAGGATGTTCAAAATCTTTTCTGTCAGTTCAATTGATGAAAAATGCAAACTTGTCCAAGCTCACATATGCTGCTTTCAAAGTGCACTTGCTCATCGGAAATGGTAAACACAACGTAAGCTACAGCAAAAAAGCAATTTGCCAAAACACACAGTAGTGTAGAGAGCTATTGTGTTGGCAGTTTCATGGCGATGGGGTACCTATTACTGTGTGACTCAGGCATTACTTCAAATAATGAATCCTCTTTTACTAAGTTAGGCAAAAACTTTTTAAGTCTCTCAGATTTAGTAGTAATAAATACTGCTTGTAATAAGACATGACTCCAGGTTTTTTTTCATGATTGAGGTGTGAGGTTTTTCAGGTTTAACCCACAGAAGTACTAAAAGAGCAGGACTACATGAAGTGGTAGTTTAAGAAATCCTGATTTTTAAAAAAATCTGAACACACAACACAATACATAAAATGTGGTAAAATTACCCTAAGTAACTGAGTGGAATATTTAAAGGCCTACTTTTCAGACACATTATCTTCTCTTTTAAGGATGGTTACTACTGTCTAGACTTATGCTTTGAACTTAACCCCTCTATTCAAACGACCATAGCCTAAGAGAGCTCTTTTCTCCTGTGTGAATCTGAGCACTTTAAATAGAGTTCCAGTCTTTATATGTTAAAAGCATATTCATGTCATTTAGGCTGAGAGTGTCAAAACCACTGATTTGTTAATTTTAAAGCATAGCGGCATCTCTTTTGATGTCAATGCCTATATATTACACTGCTTTAATTTCACTCAGACCTATAAACCCAGATTTTCTTGTATTGCATTTAACTAGACTCCAGATTCTGCACTTTGTAAGTACTCATTTCTTTTCATGTTCCTATGATCCCATCCCAAAATCTTCCACTCAGGTAAAGGTGAATATTTTTATGGTCAGAGGAAACAGATTCAATCTTTTGTCTTTTGATATTTCTGCTTAAAACACAAGCTTTGCTGTGTAAGTAAATGAGCCAAATGATTATGGGTAATTAATTGGTTGGATAACTGCAAGTAATTGTTCAGTACTCATAAGCATTTTGTATAAGATTATACTATCATTAAACCACATTTATAGTGTATTAAAAGTCTTAGTGCAATTTAACCAAGCACATTTTTCAACAGCTCCTAGAATCATGCTTTCATTGAGGGAAAATAGCTGGATACCAAAAAGCTCTTTGATAAGCAGAGAAAGGTGTAACGAGAGCCGGTATCTCGCCATTAGATCCAGAATAATTCAAGTCAGACAGAAGGCACAACGTTTTAATAATTGATCAGATATTGGGAGTCATAGATTCTTCACCTCCTGAAATAGTCAAGGAGATTTCTTTCTCAAAAACTTGTATTATAAAAACACATGTTATTGCATTCATTGCAAGAGTAGCTGGGTTAAATTATGTTGCCTGTGTTGTAGAAGATGTCAGACTTTGTAATTTAACGGTTCTTTCTGGCATAAGGTTGAAACCTTCTGTAACACTTAGATACTTTAAAAAAATTTGAACTTCACATTAATTCAGTGGTTGTATGTCAGTGGATGTAATAAATAAAAA
The DNA here is from genome assembly GCF_036370855.1 of Dromaius novaehollandiae. Lineage (NCBI taxonomy): Eukaryota > Metazoa > Chordata > Aves > Casuariiformes > Dromaiidae > Dromaius > Dromaius novaehollandiae. Next base: position 205,288,301 of record NC_088098.1, on the reverse strand, counting down.
CAACTACCCATTTAATGTATTAATAAAAAATCATCTTTATACTCTGTCTTGCTTGTGTATATTCCTCATCAGTGTTTGCTCTGCATGAGGGATAATTATCTTCCCTGTTATATAATTTTTTTGTTCCAAAAAGTGATCAATGTCATTTCAGATGGTAGACTCTTAACACTGTGGAAATAGTCTGTGTTAGCCTGTGATTAACACAAAAAGCTAATTAAGGTTTTTTGTTTTTTGTTTTTTTGTTTTTTTCAATTTGGGCTCTAGGACTGCCAAATTCATCACTTTGATCATCACTACATTCACTTCAAAAGCTTTCTGAAAGTTGCATTAGAATATTTTTAACCTGTCAGAAAGACTTTTTTTTTGCAGTAATGGCAAAAATCCTAGCCAAAATTTGCTTATGTTGTTCACAAATTTCAGAAATATGTCACTTGAGGAAAATGAAATAATGCCCTTTCCTTACAATCAACGGCAGCCGCAAGGTTCCGGAAGGAGGAACCCCAGGTGGATGCACTGGGTGTTTATAGCATATATTAATCAGCAAATCACACAGTCCAAATATTTCATTTCCTCATAAGTTGATAAGTTGTCCTGATCTAAAAAACTGTAAGAAAAGCTGTGCTAATTTTGAATTCCCTTCTCGTTATGGGCAAGGTAAAAGTAAGAATACAATCCCAGACCTTTTCACCCATGGACCATACTTATAATTTTGACTTATAAGTTGTGTAGTAGTATTCTAGAAAAATACCTTATTGTGCAGGATGCACATCAATATAAAAGGAGGTAAATATGTTTTGCTTCATTAACACATTTTGATTTCTGGGTGATATCCAGCTACTGACTTGACTGGTGCATAGGAGGACTTAAAGGTAAACATAAAATTGATTCTAAGTAAAATATATTCTCCAGGCTAGTTTCTTCATACAATCTGAGAGAAGTAGTAACTATAAACAAAGCATGCAAAGAATGGGAATAAGATTTGACAGTTCAGAAATGTATTAGTCATACAAGCAAAGGCTACTTTTAAAACCTTTATTTTTGCTTATGCTATTCCTACAAATATGCCCCTTTTATAGCTACAGTTTTTATATCATATAGATACTTACAGTGTGACCTTCAGTAAGAAAATTTAGCTAAAAAAAATTAGGCTATCATTACTTAAATCATTGATAAAATTATACTAGTTATACTGCTTATAAAGAAAATGAATGAGAGAAAATATCTTAATACACTCTTGACTATGTTCTCAGGAAGTTTTAACAATTGCAAGATTACCAGCCAGAGCTGCAGTTAAATACATTTGTAAGCAATCATACATCAGTGAGACCTTTGACAAATAGTCTCACCACATTTCAATAGTATTTCATGTGCAAGAACTGGCTGCTTTACGAGGAATCCTGTTCACTCACCACAGGATATAAATTTGTATGTGTGTGGTTTGTGTGCGCACAGCCTTCAAAGAAGAGAATATAATCAGAACAAGCCAGCCGTAATGAACTGAAGATGGTACTGGTGGGATACTGTTCTATGGAATAAGTGAATGGTTTCCTTTTAGGTTAATTGTTAAAATAATACTATCAGCAATTCTAACAGAATACATTCCCAAAGCTTGTTTTGCTTTAGCAAATACATGTTGCCTGAGTATGGTGGGCTTGCTTGCACTGAGAATGACAGTGCCTTTTATTGATAAGCTTTTGCCATCTATTCTAATGATTTATTCATACGATGAAAAAGGCAGGTGAAACTTGAGAATGGAGATAAATAGCAATGGATATGTGCTGAATTGGGCTGTAATTGTGCAAATGGGTTCAATGTTAATGCTAATGTTCAGGCAATTGCTGTCATTCAAATGACATCTTCACATGCTATTATATGGGCATGAGGTTCAAAATATTGAAGATATAATGCAGATCTATTTTTAGGCGGGTAATGATTTCCACTCCATGCCTTCAGACATTCATACCTTATTGTGAACAATATTATAGAAATATTTATGTATTTTATGGCCTGTCGTACACAGCAAATTTTCAGGACAAATTCTGATGAGAGATCTCTGTGCCAAAGATTCTTGGAGGCTGGGAAGATTTAGCAATAGGTTTGTCTTATTTCTAAGTTACATTATTGAGGTATTTTCCTACAAGTTACTGGGCTAGATAGAGCTTTGGTCTCGCCCTGTATAGCTGTCCCTTCAGGGAGCTGCAAGATCAAAAATGAAGTGCCTGTATTTTCTTTATATAAAATTCAACCTAATCAACTTCCTGAATTTTATTTGATTCCAATTCTATGCTCCAAGTTACCAGTAAAAGGATAAGAATAGATTTTAGATGTACTAGAACACCATGTCATTAAGTAAATTACTCTACTGCATTAGGCCTTTGTGTTTCAGGATCTACTAAGCTGCTTGAGATTTATAAAAGAATGATGGTAAAGACTCAATCAGATGCAAAGGAACATGTAAAGGCTCACAAGAGGTAGAAAAGTGGTGGAAATGAGGGTCACCAGATACATATAGCAGATGTTACAAAATAAAAATAACAAAAATAGAGACATGCAAAACCCTTTAGTTAGTAATTCAGTATCTGTTCAGAAAATGTAATATTCATACACGCTGAGACTCAAAAACCATCAGTACTGATTTGCTATCTACAGTTATAACATGTAATAGGGTCTATCTCTATTTTTGAGGTAAGGAAAGCAAAACTAACAGAGGTTGGCATGTTACCTAAACTTTGTCATAGGTGGCAAGTTACTAAAATAAGCAGGTTTGTTCAAAAATTCTAGGAAGGTGGTTACATTTTAAAATAGTGGTTTTGTAAACTCATGCTTTTTCTTTAGCATCTGAGGGAGCTACAAGTCTGTACCTACTCAGCTGGCAAATGCTGCCCTTTCAAATTGCGATAGACTTTGGTGGTCCCATGAGCTCTGAATTCGTAGTTCTTTTATATGTATAAGTGACATGAGGTACAAATCAACTCCATCTCTCCACAAGAAAAATAGTGTGTGTTTAGCAAATATGTTACAAGGGAGCAAACCTTATTCATGCAAAAAAAGAATTTATTGTTAATCTCTTGAAGTCTTAACAGTCTAATCAGAAGACAGAAAACAGTCATGGTTATTATTTCACTTGCAGTGATAAACACTTGTAATTAATAGTACAGTTAAGATTGATATACAGAAAATTCCCAGTACCTATCCCCTTTCTCTGGTGTTATGTTCACCCTTGCAATTCTTCTCTGAAACCAAAGTTTTGCAGCTTCACTCTTCCTGAAAAAGGAGGAGGATGTACTTACAACAGGTCATTGGCATCTTGGGTTTTCTGGTTAAGAAGTGTGACACTGATGGAGAGAATTTCTCCTTCTAGTCTTGATTCCACGTAGGATTTTTCACATGCTGTTCCAGCATAGTTTGCTTGCTTACTCTTTCTTCATTGAGTCCCAGCTGAAGTTTGACTGTTTTCACCCATTAGCTGTTAAAGTTAGACAGTAGGCTCCCCTAGTACCAATTAACATCAATGGAGTTATGCTTCTTTGGGCTAATGCTTGTTACGCGGTGATCACATGGCTTTCTCGTACCTATACTGCATATGATCTTCACAGAGTTAAACAGTTCAGGTAATAGTAACCTGACTACCAGACAACTGTCATAGCTAAAACGAGCTAAAATCAGCTCAGGCCAAGACAATTCCGGACTGCCAGGTCAGTACGAATCCGTGGTCTTTCATTGGCTGCAACAGAAAGTGTACTTAATGGGATATACATGGCTTTGCCAGCAAGTAATTAACCATTTTGAATGCTAATGAGCACTCATTACAAAAGTAATGGTGATAAAACCTATATTAGCTTTCTCTGGGATTTTCTGATGTTGATGGTCACCTACTACTGTTAGCAGTATTTCAGAATACATTTATTAACATATTTTAGCTGATACATTTATAAAATATCTTCCAGTTTTCTTCCTGGTATCTGCAGCATCCAGAGTGTCATGTTCAAGTTCACTAGATTAAACAAGGATTTTATTTCTTAGGTTTTTTATATTGATTGACCTGTGACTGTAGAATAGTCATCTATGTTGTGTTTTAGACCTCTTTCCAGGAAAATATAATAGTTTCAAAGAAACAACATCTTTAACTTCCCGGTAGGGATTGATCTTTCTATAATGGAAAATATTTCATACTTGGAAAGATGTCTTCCCAAATATTCAATGTGCATTTCCCTTTTCTTAATGTCTTCTCTTCTTCCTAGTTTTAGCTCCTCTCATATCACCAAACAAATTACTTTCCTCTGAAGATTTATGGGCCTTGAGAAAGTTTAGATTGTTGTTATTACTTCTGCCCCATACGTTAGTTGTAATTTAGCCAAGGCATATAGAGCACCTGACTTCTCATTACACTGCCATGTGTTGTGAGTTATAAAGGAGAGACAGTAGCCAGTGAAAGTGGATTCAAGAGGATTCAAGATTATTTTCAAACGCTTTCTCCCTAGAGTTCTTCCTCTGACCTTAATCATTTTTTGCTCTTGTCAGAACTCCTTCTACTTTGTCTCTTCTTTCTTGATAATGAAATGACATCTTCATTTCTGACACTTCTGATTGAAAATCCATGTCTAACAACTTATTCTTTATCACAAATAACAAAATGGTGTTAAAGGGAGGGAGACTGATATCTGTGGGCTAAGAGAGAACAGTGTTGCGGAAACCATATACAAAAGGGAGAGCTGGTGGGAAAAGGTGGAAGTCAGCTCAAGCACCTGACTCACGAAGTTAGGTATCGTCCTGACTGACGGAGAAGAGATGGTGATTCCTACCAAAGCTGCAGGACTTTACCACTTACTTTGAAAAATATTTTGGATTAGGGGAACCAAAAAGAGGGAAGTTAACTTTGGTTTTAAAATGCAGAATTAAAAAAATCTATCAAGCAGAATCAGAACATGATCTTTCTCACAAGGTCTGACACAGAAAAGAGGAGAAAAGAGGGTCAGAGAAGCATTTTATGCCTCTGTTTTCTTTGCATAATCCCAGACTTCACACAAAGCACAAAGTTATCACGGCAAAACATCATGGTTACATACTTGGCAGGACCATCAAAATGGTGCTTTTTTGGCCAGAGTGTTTCTCTAGTTTGCATCGTACTTGCTCTGGTGATGTTTAATGAACCAAAACAGAGCCTGGAAGAAGCATCCAAGGGCTGCGGCAGGGGAGGGTGAAGGGGAGTGCAGGGGCTGTTTTGGCCGGCACTGCTATGGCAGAAGTGGTTCATCAAACACCATCCTTACTGGGCTGGATAATGCTCAGTATAATGAAGGCTTGATTGCTGTTTCACCCTCTGGGTATACGAGACAGTAATGATACATCTTAAAAGAGTAATAGACATGGAAGGGAGAGAGAGAGATAAGTGAAGACCTTGAAATGACAATTGCGTGTAACAAGAAAGAACCAAATTCCACTAGAAGATAATTGATTCATCAGGGACCTTTAAGTGCCAGATTCAGTAGCTGGCTGATAACCTGCTGCTGCCGTTTTCAGGTGCCACTGAAAGACCTAGAGTGAAAGACACATTCTTATAACTTTTCCTTTTATTAGGCAAAAGAGTTCATTTTCAGAAAGATCAAGCTATGTTGAACTAGGTATCCCAATGGTATCGGAAATCTATGTAGCTATGTTAAAGATAGCTTCCTGTTTATAACATGCAGGACTCTGAGTTCCAGTAAATGAGTATGGTTTATTAAACAAAGCAAATACTAGAATAATCTAAACAGTCATCAACCATAGAGCTTCATTTCCATTTCTTGTCAGCATAATAAAATGTAGCATTACATGAACTAGCAAAAAGAATGCCTTATGGAGTTTTGTTGGTATGTATATTGAGGAGGGAGTTGAGGGGCTGTAGAGGCTGTCTCTGAACATGGGCTCTTGCACATGAGCTCTGCAGGGAGAAAGGCACCTTGGGAGCACGGTCCAGTGTCAGTATGGCTAACTCTCCAACTATCCGTCTGTCCGTCTGTCTATTTTTAAAAAGACAGAAAACTTCATTGCACAAAGACAGATTCTGAAACGGAAGGATTTTCTCTGTTGGAAAAAAATATCTTCTTTCTCTACTCTTTTCATGATCTCTCTTTTGCTGCTGAATTTTCTGTGTGTCAGAGCAGGTCTTGGCAAATATATTTATTTTTCATTATTTTATAGTACAATTTATACTTCTATTTTCAATTATGGCAACTGCTAAATTAAAATATTATGCATATTAGTCATTTTAAAATATTAAAAAAACTATTTCCAAGCCTTTAGGAAGTTTCATTTGTCATAGCATAAAGGAAATGATGATGGAAGAAAACATTATCTGCAAAAAGAAGAGAGCAATAGAGTGATACATCAAGAAGCAGATTGATTTTTGTTTCCTCCAGTGAACTAAAGAGTGAACCTCTTTAACTGGTCACTGCTGCCATTAACTAATTCCTTTTCAACTATCGTAATTAAAAATCCAAACACTAAACTTAAACTCAAGTGAAAATAAGAGGCAATTCTGTTTTCTTAGATGTATTCTGATACCTCTGAGCCATGGGGAAGCTCCTTTCCCAGCACTTTTCCAAGCACTAAAGGTAATGAAAAGCTCAAACCTTCCTAGGCTCTCTAAAGCCTTTCATTATTTACAAAGGGTTCAAAACTGTAGTTGAAATTTTCTAGTGAGTCGGAGTAAATGATAGGCATTTACTAGTTTAAAACTACAATATTGGGATGATGCCTGACATTTCCAATTTGAGGAGGAGGCATTTCAAGAAACAGAACACAGAAGGGGTTACCAAGTAAAATGATGATCTTTTAAAGCCCTTAAAAAAAAAAAAAAAATTACAAGACACTGGAACGAAGATGTGGAAGAGAACCACCTTCACACAAAGCACTCTATATGTATTCCTTTGACTGTGGTTGACAAAATGAGGTATCAATTTTTTAAGGCATGTAAAAAATACAAGTCTTGAAGTGTCAAGAATACAGGTTCAGCAAGTTGCAGTCTTTCAAACATGAATCCAATTTAGTCTCTCTGAAAGTCTTTCTATGCAGCCACAACATCTCCCATGTACATACCTCAGAGGATCTGTAACAGGCCTTGCTACGGTGTCTAGGGTAATCGTGCTGTTGTGTTATTCATCTGCCTCTACTGAAATCAATGACAGAGGCCTCTGTTTGTTGGCCAACAGCTGTAACATCATTATTAAACTCTCTGCAGTACCCTATTTGAATCAATAAGGGGCCAAGAGGTCTTGACAAGCTATATTTTTTCTACTATCGATCTTGATGACCAAGCTGGTGCCCTAGAGTTTAACAATTGATTCCAGGAGAGAGAACTGTCAAGTTGGAGGCCAAATGTGTGCAATTAAACACATTAGGGTTTATAATTAAAGAAATGTCAGACTGTCATATTTTTCACAATAAGCAAAAGGAAATTTTCTAATACATTAAAAAATTGAAGTATACAGATGTACTGGTAATATACATACTGAATATCATTTCTGTTTCTATAGACTGCATTCAGACTGAAATCAGGTTCACTAACATTCTGCTGTATATGGAAACTGATGTTCTTCTATTTCTCTTGAATTTAGAACTTTAAGAAAATATTTTGATTCTTTTAGTTTTATGAACTGGCTTTTTCAATTGCATTCACTGTACCTCATTTGCAATTAATTATTCTGAATCTCAGTCAGTGGTTTATGGAATATGTTTTCATGCACATACTCCAATTTCATTGACCTGTGCTTTATCACTCAAGGACCAGGCTCTCATATATATATACACACACATATATATATGTTTGTGTGTGTGTTTATGAATATATTCTTCATATATTCCTCATATATCTTGTAATGCTGCAGCACTTGTTCCCTAAACATGCTAATATGAATGGCTGTGTGTGAAGAAGTTTACTACTGACTTTAGGAAGCTTTTAGCTACATGTAGCTTAAGGTGTAATTTAACATAGTTTAACATAATTAATGTTACTGGATTGTGTATTTGGCATAATTTTTAGAAGAAATATATTAATTTCTTACAGAATTCTACTGTGTCATCCAGTTCCAAATATAGAAACCGAATTCAAGCAATTTAATAACTTAATAGTCATAGTCCCTTCTGTTTTTGTGACTATGTATGTTGTGGTATCAAGCTATGGATTCTGCTTGAAACATATTATATACCTTAGGAAACCTAGTAAGAGACAGCTTTTGGACCAAAAACCTCAAAGTAAGGGAGAAAAACACCTATAAATAAGGAACTGAGATACAGGAATGTTTATCAAAAAGTTACAGGAAAATCAAGTTGGAAGGGACATCTAGAGGTCATCTGCTCCAATCTCCTGCTCAAATCAGGACTAACTTCAGCCTCTTAAAGCTGTCCAGCTCCCATTTAGGCATTAACAAAAATCACTAGATGCCAGTACAAGTCTTGAAGTCTGAAGAAACTGAATACCAGTATCAAGTGGGAGTTTCTATAGTTTCTTTCTATATTCTGACCCAAACTGGAGATGATGAGTCTGTAGACTCCAGGCACATCTTGATTTGCCCAAGGTCACACACAAACTTTTCAACAGAGCAGTGAATTTAAGGTATAGCTGTTACCCAAAGCCTTTGATTTCTAGAACTCATCATTGACATTTCAATTTTCACAGCTTTGCTTGATTTGGCTTTCCTAGGAATTACACTGAAATTTCTTTGTTTCAGACTTGAGTAAAAGAATGTTTTTGTTTAAAACATTTCTGTCTTAAGAGAAAACCCATTTTCATGGTTTGCAATAGCATCATTCAGTTTATAAGAATATCCTCAAGCTTTTCCTCAACAGCAGTTTTGTCTGAAAGCACACTCCAGTGGAATTCTAGAATATTTTTGAAGTCATTAAAAGGAATTGAAACATCTCAGGAACCAATTCATTAACCGACTCCTCAGAAACTTGCATAATATAAATACAGGAAGAGAATGTTCACTTTTTTAGCCAATGAATACTGGCTCAGAATCTTACAAAGCATGGAGGAAGAGAGGAAAAAAAGAATAGGTGTATGGATAAATAGGTAGATCTCTATATAACTACATACAAGGAGCATATGTGCTTTGCTACAAAGTTTTAGTGCTATTACAGAAATGCATTGGCTCTGTACTTAGGTTTTCACACCTGCCAGTCTTAAAAATGATTATTTTCTACTTTCACTTAGCTTTACTTTGCCTTGGTAAGCTCCTTTGACCTAAAAACTATCAGATTTTTTGCCATAGGCAAAGTTTTGCCAAGGCTAAAGAAAATTAAACATAATAAGTATTATAAGTTATTAAGATTTCACCTAATTGAAACACTGAGCTTAAGTAATGTTCCTACATTCTTCTCAAAGTTCAGAAATGATTTTCTAATCAACTTGCATGATTTCCATGGAGTTAAACTTCCTCAAAATTTATATTCCAGCTAACAGCACATATATATTGAGTCTGCTCTTGTTAAGTGCACTTGCATTGCTGGACTAAAAACAATGAGCTGGCTAGCTTCCACAGTGCAGCTGAAGGTGACAACCTCGCAGACTATAATGCTGTCATCATATCTGAATGTATATTCATTTCCAAAACCTCCCATAAAAACAATCAAGACTGTTCATTTTGGCTAATGAATTTGGAAAATGAATTTTTGAATGTTTACCTCTTTTTGTGAAGTAGTTTGAGACTGATAGTTGAAAAAGCAGGAAGCACAAATTATGACAAGCCACACCAGCTTAGCCAATGTCAGAAAAGAGGAATTCAGTGTTTGCCTTGATCAGCTGTGGCTGAAGGGTCAGGATTTGCAAGAATTTGAACTCCGGCATGGGTTCTCCATCTTAATTAGCTATTAAATGTTACTGACTACCTCAAATATCAAAAATCATGAATTTGCCCATTATATTCCACTTTGTACAGTTCTTCAGCTATACCTTACAGACTTAAGGATTATAAACTTCTTAAAAAATGTCATTTTAAAAAATCATTTGAGTGTCAACAATGATGACAGAAAAATGAAGACAAAAAAAAAGGGTTTTGTCTGTTTTCAAGCCAATTCTTTCCACAAAGGTAGATTAAATATCTAGATGGCTATTTATTTAAATAGATTTTGTTTTTCTTTGTCTTTCTTTTTGACTTTCAAAATCAGCTAAAGAGATAAAGGTATAAAAACTAATAAACAATACAGTGTTCAGATTTCCTGTGTAAACATAAGGATGTATAGCTATGTAAAATTTCATCTCAAGTTTTTAGCACTGTGTCATTCATTAAGAGAACTACTACTTAAAAATCAAATTATCTTAGGGCATTCTGGATGCGAAAAAGCAAACAGATATATGTTGTATATTTTAAATTTGAAACAAGAAAGAACTTTACACTACTATTTGCATTTTAATATCTCCCCCCATGACCAATCTAAGGAGTGAGATACGTTACAAATTCAGAGAATTTGATATGTCAATTGACACAATGAAAGAAGATCTATAGATGTGACAAGACAAAACAAGCCTGCTTTCAAATTAGAACTGGCTTGGTCAAAACAAGTTGTGTAGTCTGAAGCTGGTAATTTTTCAGTTAGATCCACAGTTCTTATGCAAGGCTCAATATGGATGATATCCAAATTCCAGGTAATTCTATTTATATAAGTACAGCAAGTGGGGAAAAAAGCAATTCTTCACATGTTACAAAGGTTGCAGGTCGCAGTAATCTAATATAGATTTATGGTGGCAATTTTGAACAAATCATGTTTTCAGCCAAGTATTAGTGCTGCTTTGTGTTCTATTCCACCCATGGACAGTCATTCCACTGCTTCAACTCCAATCTAATGAAAAGATCTTAATTCAGGCAGGGTTAATTGAATAGAGTAGTACAAAATTTAGGTTGCTTTTAAACAAATATCAAAATCAATCGCCCTTTTAAAATGTATTTTAAATTCCTAATCACTTCCATTTAACTTCATAGGTGTGTTTTTAATTGATTTTATTTACTAAAATCCATAAATAAAATGTCTTCTGAAGAAGAGAGAAAGGTCATCCCTTTGTGGGCAGGGATCATTCACTCACTCTGCCCACTGCTATTGTTAGCTACCTTGAAAAGTGGGTGGTACTCTGGCTTATGTATTGATTGCTGCAATAATGGAAATGTATTGAATATTATCTTTTTGTTTTGGATAATGTATAGTATGTTTATTTAAGTAATAATTATTTTAGAAAGAAAGAGAATATCTGCTTTATATATATACATATATTCACAGACATATATAAAAAGGATTTGTACTCATTATGCCATACATCAACAAAATGCCAATATTTTAAAATAAGTTAGCAATAAGTATGCATATAACAAATACTTATTTGCTAAGCTGGCTTCTGGCAATTCTGTCAAGGAGTAAGATGCATTTAAATTTTATATCCTGAAATTAATATGCTGCAAATATTTATATTGTATGCATAAATTTATTAATTGTTGTAGCTTTAAGAGTCCTTTTGTATAGTTAAAACTCTTCTTTCCACCTTTTTTTTTTTTTTTTTTTTTTTTTTGCTGTTCTCATGGCAAACTTATGCCTATAAAACTCCACAAGTCAAATATTTAAGTATATTAAATTTTAGCTTTTTTTTTTTTCCCAAAAGCATGCCCAAAACCAAATCTAACTTATTTCTCCAGTCTCCTTCCTTATCAAAACCAAAACAAAAATGTGGTAATATTTTTTATTTGTGCACCCACAGTTACAGGATGACATTTTAGAAAGACAGTGAGTCTGTCGTTCCAAAAGGAGAAACTGGTTAAAGAAGCAATTCCTTTCAAGAGGGAATGCTACTTGAATTTTAAGCAGATGACCTGCTGCTGCTTCTCAATTCTTATAATGAATCTACTGTAGGTTTCATTCCTGTCTCCTAATGTGCCTCAACTTGTTGTACATAAAAGTGTTATAAATATTGATGGTAACTGTTAAACATGATATACTGTTCTGTGTTAGCAGCTCAGCTACTCAGGAGATAATTCTCTTTGGGAGATGTCAATCAATCATGAGAGGTCCCCTGTTTTGGAACAGAAAAGAAAGGAAAGGAAAGGGGGAAGAGAAAAGGGATAGGCAGAGGGAAAGGGGAAGGGGAAAAGGGAAAAGGAAAGCGGAAGAGGAAGGGAAGGAAAAGGGGACCTGTCAGAGCTTTGATTCAGAGCAATAGTGCAGTTTTGCAGTAAATGCCCTGGCCGTCATGCTTTCCTGAGTGTATGTTTGGTTTACAGTGCCCTTTTGATGTATACAAACCAGATCTCTTTTGAAGGACATAAAATGGGAATTTTATCCATTCCAGGTGTGCAGCAAAGTCACTCTAGCTCCTAATAGAGATATAAAGGACTAACAGCTGCGGGAGAGTATCAGAGCATGTGCGTGGTAGGGACATCCAGTCCAGGGGATCCAGCCAACCTAGCCCAAAGTAAAACCATGAGCTATATGTTGCGTGGATCCAACCCAGCTAACCCAACTAACTCTGATATATCAATCTCCTACTGCGCTGAACTACTTCCAACAGTCAACTACTCCCTACCAAGGCTTTGTTGACCACAGGAGAAGCCTAAAACAGCATATCTTGCTAGCTGATATGCTTAAAGATAGCTCATGTGAATACCCAATTTTAGAAGAGAGTGTAAAATTCTGCAGTTTAACCTCACTTTCTTTTGTTGACCAGTAACACAGGTATTTGTTTGCAACTGAAAGAAGGATTTTGTTATTGACTGTTGCTTTTGTGAGCTTACAGGGCTTGAGAAGACAATGAAGCATGGACTGCTTGCAGATAAACAAGCTGAATGGTTCAGCCTTTATTAGCAGATTCAAGTTATAAGTATTGTTATGGCTTGTGTCACAAGATGAGTTGGAGAGACTTTTTTTACTTGGTAGTATTTCTCCATGCACTAGTAGCATGATCATTTTTTAAATAACATATCAAAACTCTGAATATTCAGGAATGTTCCAGGCACTAATAAGAAAAGTCTTATTGATTTTGGAACCACTGAGAGAGAAAAAAAAAAAAGGGATGAAGCATGAAATGTGCACAGAGAGGCTGGCATATGGTTAGCAGAGCCAGCGGCTTCATCTGAATCTCTAAAGAATACTTTCCAGACATAACAGTATCCCCCATTTTAGTTCAGACTCTATCCCGGGTGAACTTTCAAGGTTGATGGAAGGAAGAGGGGGAGGAAGGAATGGAGCAAGAGAAGGAGGGAGGGAAGAAGGAAGATATTTCAGGCACCAGGCATGAGGAGAAAGAAATATCTAATCAAACTCTGATCTCTGGGATAGGCAGTTGGTTTTGCTAGAGCCTAGCTGGGATTTGAAGCTCCAAGTGGTGTAGAGAGGGGAGCAAGAGGACAACTGTGGGCACATAATGGCCTTGGGGTGAAGGAGGGGGTTTCAATCATTATAACAGGGCTCCTGTTAAGTAGTCATCCTGGAGAGAGGGGAAGGAAGAAAGAAGTCCCTGCTGCATACACTGACGTATGCTTAAGCAGCCTTGTGTAACCCCCTAATACTTTGCTTTTGTTTTCATGAGAAGAAATATTAACACCTGGACAAAGCATTCTGTGTGTCCATTTTACGTGGCTCAAAATATACAAACAAAGACAGGAGAAGTAACTTTCTTTTTATTTCAAAACTTAGGTTTTAATTAGAGTCAAGTCAAAGAATGAGCTTGCACCCTGAATACTGGGAGTGGTCTGAAAGTCCTCAGTCAGGACATGCTATATGCTGTTTGTAACTGCATTTCAGTTATATGAAAATGAGACAAGTTACAGCTGTTATGAACCCAGACTATGAGCCACTCAGATTGACATGCAGAGACGGTATTCTGCTACTACCAGCAATAGTAGTAAATCTTGCCATTTGTACCGTGGGAGATGAGAAAAGCAGTAAGAAGAAAAAAGTGGAGTTTAGCATGTGTTTAAAAAGAAGCTCTAGAGCACTCTGAAAAGGTGACTTTGACATATTTCAAGTTTAAAATAAAATTCAGCAGTTTAATTACCTACTCTAACATCCTCTTACCTGAACTATTGCCCTCAGGTGTGGAAACACGTTATTGCTTTATGATATTTCTGCTTCATCTTGTTTGCCTTCTCTTACTTCCATGCTATTTCTTTTACTTCCTACACACATACAAGTGCACACAGAGTATATATGTTATATCTTTTCTCTTTCCTCTCACCTTCTCAATTTTTATGCAATAAATACTGTAACAGTTTTATGCCTTAGAGTTTAAACCAGATTAACAACCCAGAATGAGCAAAATTAGTTAAAAGTACTGTTTTCTCACCATTAATGGGAAACCGCATAGCTGGCATAATGTTACTGGATCTTGTCTGTTGGGCATTTGAATAAGTCCTGTTTCAATTTACCAACATTTTGGAATAACTGGGGAGAAATAGTTCAAGGTTGGACCAGGCACATTTTTTTCACTGCTGAACTCTTAGCAAATAAAAAATAAGGGGGAAAAAAAAAAAGCTGTAAGAGCCATTCTCTTTCCTGTTCTTCAAGCCAGGTTAAACATTTCATGCAATATATAATCCTTCCACTTTGTATTTGATTATTCCTTTAGGATTTAATTAAGGAAAAAAATTAAACAGAGGGGTAATTCTAAACATAAATTAGTTCAAAATTATTTTTAAAGTGTTTTGGTTTTTTTTCCCCTTCACAAACAGTTCAGAAAAACTGAGAAAAAAACACAAATGGCCACTGTAAGCAAAAAACAATCATTCACCTCTAAAGGGGTTAAAACAGAGCAGTATTCATGATTCTCTGAATGTGATTCAGAGTGGAGTTCACTCGCTAAACTGTCTGACCAGTCACAGCCCCCTGGCAGGAGGAGGTTTGCTCGTTCCTAGCCTGGTACCTGCCATGGCGTAGCTTGGACAGACCCAAGAGACAGGTGACGAGCACAACCCTCCAAGAGCCTTTCATGCACAGGGTGCAGCCCAGAATACTCTTCTCCACCTCTGCATGTGCACAGACATTCAGGCATGTTGCAGTCATGCTTTTAATACATCTTTAGTAGTAATCGTTTTATAATCCTGGGATCTGGTGCAAAGCAACGCTTTTTGTCTGTCACCATTTCAACGTGGTTTTAACTGATATTCCTAGCAAAGGATTTTGCTGCACTTAAATCATTCTAAGCACGCATCTCCTGCCCGAGCCCCTCTTCATAAACAAAGAAATGTATTCAGCTCATCTTCCTTATATCCTGATCTGACTGGCCCTAACATGTGTCCCTGCTTTATATCTCATTTTCTCCACCTATATTTAACTTGCACAGCACCGAGGTGTCTACGTACCAATTCTCAGCACAATTTACTCTTTGCATGGCTTGACAAGAAAGTGCTCTGAATGAAACAACAACGTCGCAGTAACCGCTACTGAGCAACTGAGCCCTCTTCACTCTGCAGTAATGATGGTGCTGCTCCTCAGCACCTTCGTCCGAATCGGCAGACCCTTCAGTTACTTTTTGCCCTTACTGCTTGTTAGCTACAGGCGCTGTGGATTCTCGGGTCTTTACTTCTGCATTAGCTATTCTGCTACATAAATTTATTAAGTAATTCTGTTTCCCTTGCAGCTTTAATAGCCCACTCTGCTCTAATTGAAGGAGCTCTGCTGCCTGAGAAGCAGCATGTTCCGAAAGCAAAGCACAGTGACAGGCAGAGACTTAATTTCTTGTGCTGTTTAGACAGTGACTTGCCATTTGACTTTGCACAAATCACTGAGGAGGTCCAAATTTACAAGCATCTGCACAAAGTTTGGGTGTCTTCATTTTCTTACCTACCACAGAGTTTTGTTGAGAGGCACTGAAAACAGAGGATAGTGGTTAATGGCAGTGGGAACTACAGGAGCTCGAGATATTCAGGAATCAGGATAGTATTAAAGTGTTTTAAAGGTTACATGTTAAAAAAGCAGTGCTTGCAAGCATATATTTTTAATGTTGTCTTGAGAAACCGTGTTCTTTGAATTTTGTCTGTAAATAGAGAATAATAGCCTTCACAAGCGCTCTTGATTAGACATGATTGTAAAGCTTTTTAGAAATGACTTGTGTTATATAACCAGAAGGTTACTCAGCCATATTAGTATTATTAAGTTACACATTCTGGAAACAGTACAAGTAAAACCAGATGGAAATAACCCAGCTGAAACTTCAACTGAGTTTGTTAGACTGTGGCTATTTATCTGCCAGGACTTCTGCTAAACAAGATTCAGCCAGTTTCCACTGCACACTGATCCATGCTATTGGGTACCCTATGAGTCAAAACAATAAATGAATTAGTCGCAACCCTCGTCATCCTCCTGGAAAGTGGTGTACATCTGTGAAGAATCATCTGTGGTTAAAAAGGCGAAAGGTTGCGTTCCATTAGTTAGACTTGGAAATAAGTGCTTTACCACAATTAAAAGGAATTCGAGCAAACAGATGTAACAGAAGTTGAGCTCAGAGGAATTCATCATAAGATTGTTACTAGAGTTGGCAACCACACTGACAGTGTGCTGCTTTCCAAAATGTGTTATTTTACTGACAATGACAGCAGCAAAAGTGCCAGGAGTAACATCTCTGGTAGAAAGGTGCAGCAACACCCTGTCACCCAGCATCCAGCCAAAGCGAAGTGTGGCAGCAGCTTTGGCCAACTAACTCACTCTCAGTTTCCTTCTCCCATCAACTATTTCACTGTACGAGGGCGAGCTTTGCTTCACGAAAGTGGGCTGAGGGCAAAAGAGACTATGAGAAGGCAATGGGCATGAGAAAAGGTGAGGCTAAATTCGGTAGCAAGGTTATAGGTGTTAGCTGTGATTTGGAGGAGTAAAACCTCAAACTAAAGCACACAGCGCTATTCCATTCACCTTCCCCACGCTCCTCTGCTAATGCTGGAGAAGCAAAAAAGAGGCACTAAGCACATCACCACCTCTAAACATCGGCACACAGGGCAACTAATCTGCTTTTGGAGGTGAGTCTGTGAGCCTGAAGTTTCATATAGGAATTAGCTCCGGCTGTTGAATTTTGCTTTGTCAAAATCTGCCCCTAAGCGATGGGGTTCTCCTCTGCTGAACTCCACTGATCAGTGGAGATACTCATTATAACTGTCGTTTCCATTAGGATCTGCCACTGGTGACCTTCCACTTGCCAGTTCAACTCCCTGTGGTTTTTTTTTTTCTTTCCCTCTAAGCAAATGGACATTTATTTCTATTGTGAAAAACTTGAGATACACTGCAGAGCAGCAGCAGTGCTGGGAATTACTACTATTACAGTCACTGTTGTTATTACAGCACAGGGGGAAAGAAGGACTTCTCCAGGGTCGTGCCTGTTGTTTCTGGAGCAGGTGGGAGGAACAGAGGTGTATGTCATGCAGAAGCAGGGGGGCTAAGCAGGATGAAAGGAAAAGCCAGGAACAAGCCGATCAAACCGTCTATTAGACCTCCCTTCACCTTGGCATTTGGATTTTGACAGAGTAAGTTGCTGCACCTTTCCACCATGGATGTTGTTACTCCCGGCACTGGCAGCTGAATAAAGCCCCTTGTCCTGTCTCGGTGTTCAGGTAAAGCCATCATTCAGCAGCACGTAGCTCCTGTGGGTCAGCCATGCAATAACAGCAAATTGATGACATGCCTGTGTCTTGTGAAAGAAAATGCAAAAACTGGATGTTTACAGAATTAACTATCCCAATATGAGTGCTCATAATAATATTTAAGACAGTTGTAGTTGCTCTTTATGACGGAATTTCTACTCTTGACGTTCCAGTCTGCTGCCAAACACAGAACACATGGTACAATACTAAGAGAGCTCTTGCTGAACTGCTTATTCATGAGGCTGCTGAATTTATGCTCCATTTCCTGAACTGTAAAGAATATGGCACACCGGACAGATTCAGGTGTAATATGATTACTGATGCAAGTTTTGCTTTCTATATTATTTTATCACTTAATACCATGGCTGCTCTGAAAAAAGTTCCCTGAAATGCAAACGAGGCAGTCTACATTTATACTTAAGATCTAGAGACACTGAATCAAGATCCAAAATTCTCATGGCCTGTGAATATCAAGATATCCTTTAAATTCAAATATAGCTCTGGTTCTATGTATTTAAAGAAAGACTTGCATAACACCCTCCATCTCTGACTAGCAGACTAATAAATTATTAAGAAATTAATTTTATAACATTATGGAGCAGTAAGACAGTGCGCTTATATCTGGAAGAAATTCTTATATTCACAGAATTTGTAAAAATATTCCTATATGTTGAGTCTATTAACTAGAAGGAATAGGCTAAAAATCTATCTATCTGATGTGCATAACCTGTCACTCAGTATGTTACACATCATTCCTGCATGCCTGCTTGCCTTGTGCTTGTAGATAACAACATTTCAGTACGGCAGGATTTGGCTTTTAGTTTCTAAGTGGACTAGTTTGCTTCTTATGCTTTTAGGTTTGGAATTAGGCTTAGCTTCACTTGAGCTGACCAAACTAATGCCCCTCACAGAAATACAGGAGTGCTTTCACACTTCCAAATGAATCAACAGAAAAAGTCACTTAAGTTCTGTTAAGGTAGATATTATAGTCTTGATCCTTGTATGGATAAATTGAAACCAGGACAGTTTAAGATATTCAGGGCTGCTCTCACCTGTGAGATGGGTGGAATGACTACCTCATAGATTAGTTGCAGGCGTTGAGCCCCTGTTGTAGAGTGTCTTTAAAAAAAAAAAAAAAAAGGCTTGGGTTGAAAAGTGTAAGATTCACATGTTAACCTGTGTAATAGGGTATGTGTAACAGGTTACGTGTAACCTGTACAAGAACCAGTGCAACTGATGAGCAGCCTGAGAAGCAAGTTTCTTTCCTCTGTGATTTCCCGGTAAATTTATTCTCTGCATCTCTTCTCCTAACCCTTTTAATCATCACCTATGAACACTGCACAGTACCAGAAATAGATGAAAACAGAAAAGCAGGCGAAAAGATATCAGATGGAAAATACTGTACTAAGAACTCCAAAGCAGCCTTGAAATACGCATAAACAGTGGAAATATATGTTCTTTTGAGCAAGTGTATTTTTGAGTGCGACCTATTGTACCAGGTCCTCCCAGAGGACACTTATGAGCACAATTGTATTTAATTTTCATGGAAACCGTGCTTGCTGAGGACAGTGCTGTCTGTGTTGCAGTCACCAGGTAGCCTGGTGGCACAGCAGGAACCACAGTGTGGAATAGCTCTCGCCTGTGTTAAGGGACGTTACCTTGTTATTAGGACCGCCACCTGCAGCAGGCTCCAGGACCTGGGAATCTCACCATCCCAGGTCGATGGATGCGGCTGCTGTTCTCCTGTTTGCAGGTTCAACCAGTAGCGAGCCTGAGCATGTATCCTGGACACACACACACACACACACACACACACACACGCAACCGGCTGCACAGACTGCCACAGACAAAGCTCTGTCTTCCACAACACCCACATATAACACTACAAAAACTCACATAATATGTCCGTATAGAGCTGAGTTCCCTTTACCCTCTCCAGCTAGTAAAGATTGCAGCTTACGAGAAATGAAAGCACACAAGTCCTCACCATCTGGTTCACAAGGACATGCACATTCGCGTGATCCCTCGAATATCAGTACGGCCTCTCTGTCCATTGGATATCCCTGCCTAGGTCCTGAACCCCCTTTTGGGCTATACTGGCCTCCTGTGCTGGCTAGTCCAGCTTGATGCTTGCTGGCAAATCGATGCACACACTTGTCTCGTGAGCACCCCACCCTTGCGGATCCCTCGAATACCGGCACGACCCTCTGTCCGTCTGACACCTCTGCCCAGTGCGGGCCCCCTTGCCGGCTTACACTCCCGCTGCTGATGCTCAGGCCCTCACCCGCACCAGCTGCTGGCGCTGAGATTCCCACTTACTCCAGCTGCCGACAGCACAGACACTGATGCCGAGACCCTTTTTCACTCATTGCTGACACCGCAGACACAGGGACCTCTTCACCCAAGGTCTGAGTCCAGTTGCTGGCCCAAATCACCCACTCTAGTCTCTCCAGTTGTTGGCACCCACTGCTTACAGCATTTACACATGGGGCAGAGAGTGAGATTACACAGAAAGGTAGTTAAGAAAAGCCCTTTTTATAACCCTTCTCTCTCTTCCTTCCTTTTACATAGTCCCGTCAAATATCCAGAATCCTCATGTTTGTCTTGTTTCCCTACAAAATCCAGACTGGTCCCCTCCAAATCTGTGCCTGTAGTTTCCTAATGGCCCATCAATTAGTGCCTGGAAACTTTTGGTCTTTGCCATTGTCTCTGTTGTGTTTTGTCGCTAGCTTTGCCCTTTACTCATCATCCCTTTTGCCCTGAATAGGTCCTTGGTCAGATAACCTTAATGGAGGAGAGGCTCTCACATCCCACGCACCCTTACAGGCTGCCCCATAGATGCAGTTGGTGAGACCACCTTCAACTGCCTTCAACTATTCCTGGGGTTTCCACTACTCCAAGGTACATTATATTCTGAGAGAAGCTTCTTCCTTCTCCATAAATGATGCTGGCCTGACACATTTTTCAAATTAACAAAGAACTGCAGGCCTATCTGACATAGTGGGAAAGAGGCTAAAAAGGGTGGGAGGAAGAAGATCTTATTTCTTCAAGAAGCAAAGTGAAATTACTGAACAGTCAGGTGAGCAAAAGGTAAGTATCTTTCTGAACAGTGCTGCATCAGAAATAGCAGATTTGTTTAATAGCCTACAGTTGAATGTGGAAGGATAAGTCAGTTGCCAGGGAGTGTTAAAGGAAAATGAAGGATATTGCACTTCTACACAGAATGAAACTTCAAAAGGGTATCACTTTCTTGTAAGAAGTCAAAAGAGGGAGAAAGATCTATACATCTCTCAAGCTATTTTCTTCTAGCTAACAACAACAGGTCTCAAGCAAATGTCTCCCCAAACCTACTACCTCTTTATTTCCCTCTCCCTTCTTGCTCTTCCACAATATTTAATAACTTTATCACTACTTGCCCTTTCTAACATGTAAAAAATCACTGATTCTTAAATAGTCGTTAATGGATACATCCTCTGTCTTGTCTGAGGTTCATTGGGAGACTACCTAGCCCTACAGTGAGCTATTCTTCACAACCTTCCTGCACAGCCTTTCTGTGGTTACTGCTTCTACACCTTTCTTCTGCCCTAATTTCCTATTCATTCCACAATATAGCACAGAGTAGTCACAGAAAGTGCAAAAGTATAAGATGCCACAACTGGAAAATTCTGAGGCTTGCAAATAGCCACAGAAAGGTTTGAGACCTTTGGGTGTAATGGGCTGTAAAAATAAAAACTGTGATTTATTGTTTCTTCCAGTTACCGAGACCTAATGGCCGTCCCACCTTCTGTGGAATTCAGTGATCTGCAGATATTTCTATCTACTAAGAAGTTTGAATAAATTGCTGTTCTCTTCTTTTTCCTTTTAGTACATCTTAGTTCCACATTATTGTGAGACCTTTTGTGCATAATTATTATTGTGACATTCAGTTCAAAGACAAAAACAATACACCCAGATTTATTTTTATTTTAAAAGTAAAACATGTAATTAAAAATGAAATCTGTGACCATTTGCAGTAAAAAAAGAGTTATTCCTGTGCCTTCATCTCAAATTATGGTCTAAAAATGAAAAATATTAATGAAAAGGCATATGGTTGTGTATGCACATGTATTACTAGCTTACATTATACACACACACATACAGGTGATGGATATACCTCTGTAATATATGTAACGGAAAGAACCTCAAGGAAACAAAAAAAAGATGAGTGGCAATAGTACCTAAAGACAAGTGATTTTTGGTATTTCAACAGAAAGTTTATATCTTGGTTTCCATGTTCCACTATCAAATATATATAATATGTATATAAAAAAAATCAGACACTACAGATGTGGCTGTAAACCCTCTACAGTGTTGTAGGAGCCCTGTAGGTGCCAAGAGGGAGTGGAATTATTACACTCCAGCTTTTATTATGAGCAAAAAAGAAAGACATCTTATATGTAAAGTCAAAAATTTATTTTTAGTGTAGTTGAAATCTTAAGTCTAATTGAAGGAGTATTATTTATCCAGTTCTTATTATTACAGAAAATAAAAGGAAAGAGAAAAGAAGAGAATATAAATACTATTGCAGGAAAAGTAAAATTTGCTATACACACAGTCCTAGTATCTACACCTTTTCTGGTGCTAGGCCCACTTTCCACTGCCATCTGGATCCTAAGGTGGGCTTCCGTCTGAGGAAAGAGTATGGCTGGTTGTCAGCATCCTGAGTCCTTCACTGAGACTCATGGTGATGATGTCTTCCTCCTCCTCTAAGGCCCCCACAGGGACATTTTTATGTTTATTAACATGCTCATATCTTATGTTTCTTCATTGGTCTTCAAGGGCATATTTCATCCAAATTTACTATTTACAGTTCATTTCACATATGTTAAATGTTTGCTTTTTGTTCGGTTACCCGTGAAACTGATTTTGCTGAGTCTACCCTGCTTTAACTAACCACTAGTTGGTTGTTTACAGCCTTGGGGTCTCTCTCCTCCATCAGCCTATGCCCCTTCTTACCATCACATGCCTTCCCTCCTCTACACTTGATCCTGTGCCCCCACTTTCAACATCTCTGCTGTCATACCATGTCTATATTCCTCTACACTATATCATTATTTTAGAGTCACAAATATTTGCTTATACACAGAATGACTACTTGTTGCTGCTACCTATATGAAAATTATACCACATAAGGCTAAGCAGAAGTAAAAAAAAAAAAAGACATAGCCACCTGGTCATTAGAAAAATTGCTTTTACACATCAAGCAGCTAAAACAAAGCTTTAAGTAGGACAAAACAAGCTCAGACAAAGTAAATAGGAGAAGCCTCAGTCTTGAAGCTTGCAAAGGCAGCACAGTGCCAGTGGCAATGGCAATACCGCATGCACCGGGCTGCAGAAAGCGGGCTTTCAGGAAAGCGCCTAGTGCCTTTTCTAACTTATAGGTGAACGAGACGCTTCGTGGCTGGGATCCGCAATATCCAGGTGCTGCCTGGAGAATGTCTTATTTTAGTTAAAGGAATTAAACGTGGCTTGTATGGAAGTGTGTCTCTCAGAGGTAGAAGCTGAAGTTGTTCCTCTTAGGGATGAGTAAAGGGTCACCCCATTCAGATGCATGTTTCACTGGCCACTAAAAACAAGGTGCTTATATGATAGGAAGGAGCGATGACATTCCTTAGTACCCTTGCTAGAGGCATGGCACTTTGAAGGAAAATTTTAAAGATTGATTAGAACAGCAATTTCTGTCACTCAGTGATTCGGTAACGACCAGCTGGGAGAAGAGTGCATTTGTAGCCCTTACTCACAAGGCCACTTAGGTATTTATCATATTGATTAAAAACATACAAATACGATACGGAAATGGGAAGTGAAACCTGATTCTCTGTTTCCCAGATGGTGGCTTCATCACTGTAACTTTTTTCTTCGTAAGCTGTATACATCTTCACTGTTTTCTACGTGGCGAGGCAGCCTGACAGGAAGGGTGGTCAGCCTGCCTCCCTGCCGCCGCACACCGCCGGAGCAGTGGTTAGCGGAGGGCAGATGTGCCTTTGAATCATTCAAGCAGTGCAGGATTTGGCTGTCATATCACTTAAGTAAAGTCTTAGTCACTAGGCTGGTCTATAAAAGGTTAATGAGAACAGCGCCAGCTTTGCTTCCTTGCAGTGTTTTTGGTTTTGTTTTGTTTTTAATAAGCAGTGTAACTCCGGACTACTGTTCAGACCCCGAATTCAGTGCCTTACCAGAGGCATGCTCTCTGAAAGTGGTTCAATTCATGATCTTCAAGGCCAGCAGAGTGAGGAAAGATTGTTCATAATTCTCAAGGGCATTAGCTAGGAAATTGGCAGTTAGTTCTACCACAACACCTTTGGTAGAAGAATTGCAGGCATCTAATATGTTTCCTGGCAATAACAGAGACACCTCTGACTAGGATAGTTAATCAGCTTTCATTTATTCATTTATTTATCTATTTTTGACCAGGCCCAAAGTTATTAAATTTAAGCTGCTTCCCAGCTGCTGACTGATCCACAGGAAAATAGCCTAAGTAGAGGATAATTTGGAACAGGAAGATGTTCTCGTGACTACTTTGATCAGAGAAAGCATTGAGAAAGTCCAAGCAAGAAGCATCTGGGAGCATAATTTAGTCTGGTCACAAGAAATGAAAAAAGAAAAAGGTTTAAATTCATATAGCAGTGTTCATTATTTAGTTAGTAAAGGAAAGTGACTGGTTTTCAGGCTTCATGGGAAAGTTAATTAATCCAGAAATTCACATAGTGTCATGATGGTGGGGGTTTTTGCTTGCTTTTCTAATTGTGCATGCTAACAATTGTTCAAACTGACTAAGTGTTGTGTTTCTCTGTTGTTGCCAATTTAATTTAATGATTGGATATCCAGGCAGAAGAGGCTCTGGTTCAAATAATAATTAGTTTAAGGAAGCCCTGTGCTGTGCCTTATAGAAGGATAAATTAAATGGTCACACATGCTTCTCACATTTTAAGATAGTCACTTGGAAAAAAAGCAATCAAAACCTGCTCTAATTGCACATTACTTGGAAGAGGTCATAAAAAATAATGGTTTTTTATTAAAATAATGTGGGAATTCATCTTTACAAAAATGCTCACAAGGCCGATATTTAAATTTTAAATAAGAGAAAATATTTATTTTAAAAATAATCTCTCCTGTTATAATAGAGTGTACATAGGTAGAATGGGCAAATTGAGGTAAACCTGAAACTTTTTCATTCTTCACAGTACTAACCTTTCTTTATTGGTAACAATCAAAAAGAACCCTTCTTGCCTTTTTTTTTAAAAAAAAAAAAAAAGAGATGGCATTTCTTTGTAATAGCAAACCCTGCATCTGTTATTAAACAAGAAAGTTATCTCAGATTTAATTCACATGGCCAACTAATGCTGTTGTGTCTTGCAACATATCAGAAATGAAACATGTGAGTCATATGAACAAGTCTCTGCATAAAAGAGTGTTTGAGTGATTTAAGGGTTCAGATTCAGCTCTATACATATGTGTATCTAATATATATGTTTTTTCTATTCCACAGATTACCTAAAAGGAGACCTAATACTTTTTGATTCAGTTCAGCTCTGGAGCATCATCACTTTTCATTCATACAAGAACTGTTTTGTGGAGATCATTTCAGTTTTGAAGAACAACATCTGTACAGCCAATAGGAGAGCTGAGGTAGTGGATATTTAAACTAAAATGCATTTGAAATGTATTAATGAGCTTTATTGCTTGCATTTGCTTGTTTATTAAATGAAAAGACTACACACAAAAGCTCCTGCCATCAATTTAACCTGAATGTGTGCCAACTCTTCCAACCAATGGAATAAAGGTTAAAAAAAGAAATCCATTTTTCTGTAGAATGTTATTTCCCACCACAGGTTTGTGGAAGGTTCTGTCTTGAAAGTGTTTAGGAGCCATTGTAAATGCTTTAAAACAATCACAATAGTGTATACTTAACCTGGGTGCATTGAATAACTAGTTTTTAAAGTGATTTTTATCACATGTTTAATAGTATCTGATTAGTTCTGGAAAACTTTAGAGACAAGAATTAGACACAAAGTCTGTATCTCCCTTCAGACCTTCTGGGTGTTTCCAATGTGTCTTTGTCTGGTCATATAATATGGTGGGTTTGTTTTAGGAGTTGATGGTAAAGTCTGAGTTCACAGGCCAGTTCTCATGAAGGCAAATCTAAAGGTCAAGGACAAGGCACCTTGTTAGGCAGTCAAAACTTGCTCTCACCTAATATTACTGGTTGTGTAATTCAGTGCATGTTTTATTAACCTATTTCAATTAGATACAATGGTAAAGTGTGGGAGATTTTTTTTATTTTATTTTATAAATGTTCAAATAAATGCAAATTATATTAATGAAGCAGGTGAAGGTGAAAAGTGGTGTGCTTTTTAAGAGTGTAATGTGATATAAACCAGGGCAATATAATAGCTGTAGGTACGAATCTGATATTCATTATCCAGATGAACAATGGACATTCAATTTAAATTTATCATGACTATAGTCACAGATGGAAATAAGATGGAGTAAATGTCTGTGGTTACCTGATAACTGATGTGCATCATCATTTAACAGCTGAATGACTTATGATCGTGTAGTTCAAAACACCTCTAATTAATTTTTGAGTTTAGTCTTTATTCTCAACCTCAAACTATGGTATATTAATAGGTCAACATAAAGAGCCTGCTAAAGTGAAACACGTGCCTGTGCAAACATATTTGGAAGCACATAGTTCACTGCTGGATGTCAAATGTTTTATCTGCCTACCCAACTAATTGAGAATCATATTGAAAGACTAGAAAGCTGTTGTAATAAATGAGATAGATGGTGCCTTCCAAATAGACACAACTGAATTAGAACTGATGATATGAATAGATTCACTGTGTCATTTAAAATATAACACAGTGTAACTCATTTTCCTTCCCTTGATCACTTATTGCAACCACTAACAGCATAGGAAAGATAGGCAGGTGAATTTTAACTTGCATTCTTTGCACAACCTTATTAGCATAGGAGATGTATTGAAGGATAAGCTTCATATGAAAAGGAAAGTTGTTCTGAGTTCATGGAAAAACAGGCATTCTGGCATCTAAGAGGTCTCAGTCATGCCCTTGAGGAGCAAGAGTTAGTAGAAGCAGAGAAGAGAGAAGAGTTTCCAGAACTATAGATGAAAAACTGCTCTCCGTTCTCTTTCTGCCCAGAGACCAATCGAAAGAAATTTAAGCGATAATTTTGTTTGGGAACTGAACTTTCTTTTCTGTTTATCTAAATTATAGTTATTTGTAAACTGTATAATTATTTCTACTCTATTTCAGAATTAGGTAAGTCTTTAGACTGTAGGGTTTTGATAGTCCAGGTTTGTACAAATATGTCAAGATCATTCCTGCAGATATTCTTTCTATAAAAATGTATTAATATCAGATGACAGAACAAACTTCTGGCCTGCCAGCCTTTGTGTATCATGTTAACTTTGTGTTCTGCTGCAATAGAGCCAAAATTATGCTTGTATCTGCTTCTTAAATCCATGTGGTTCGTTTCTGTAAATGTTCTTTTCAGATGTTCACTTACAGAAATTCTTATTTAAAAGTATAACATAAATTGCTAGTGAAACACAAATCATGTTGTGTTTTGTTCCGCTTACGTGAAGAAGGAAGACAATTTGGCACAATTTTCAGCCTAAACCTGAGCTGTTTGCTCAATACTGCTCAAGAATATGCTCTTAAAATGATATCTTTGCAACTCTATGCCCTCACTCTCTCAGTAAGTACACAATGTGACAGATACAAAAGATTTAGGGAAGCTCACTTTGCTCCCCTGCCTATAGTCCTTGTAATTCTTGTTCAGTCAGCAGCTTTGAGGTGCAAGAACGCTCTCAGGCTTCCTCTGCCCAAATGCACGCAGTCTCCAGGATTTTGCCTAGGATTCTGCTACTTCCCCTGTTTGTGTTCTTTCGCTTCTACGGACTTAATTTCAGTTGGATTTCCTAAGAATATGGCTGATATGCACAACTATGTTAAATCAGAATAGCCAGGGCATGTCAAGGAGTCTGGTTCTTCATGTAAAGTTAATCAGTCAGATAAATGTGGAACAGCAGCAGCAAACCTTACGAAAACAAAAGCAACCTCTCCAATGCATATTTGTGAAGAACCTATGTCAGTCTTTTGAAAACCTCTCTCTTTACCATATGGACCTTGGCAGAGTAATTACATTTAACAGGAGATCTTTTTAGAAATGTACTTAGTTTCAAATTGTGAGGGGGAGGGAAAAAAAAATGGTACCGCTTTGGGAAAGCAGTTGCAAAATGAAATATATAGGAGTTTCTATATATTTTCACCGTAGACAATCTGAAATTTTGACAGTTGCAACAGTGAGGAGTAGGAACATAGGCAGCAATGATTTGTAAAAATACAACTCTGCATTGTCTTCCAAATGTGAAGATTCTAATGGATTAATACACCAAGTAAATAGAAGGACCTGACACGTATTAGTCATTTTCTGTACGTGTAGAATTTAACAAACCTTAAATGGCTTGTGTTGGATAGAAGAAAAACAGAAAAATGACCTTTATCTTTGTCACCACTGCAAATCATGTTGTTCCACTGTTCCAGTGATGTGGAGAGGTGGAAATAACGGAGATGAGTACAATAGACTTTTCCACAGACTGAGCTTTCCAGGTCATTTAATTCTCTCTAGTGTCTTCAGAACCTTTCCAACAGAGCTAATGATAACAGATTGCCACATTATCCTGCTTGTGGTGACCTGTTTGGGCAGATGCCAGAAATTCTACTCACTCAAAACTCTGGGTGAAAAAAGTGTTTACTAAATTCACTTCTAGTGATTATTATTCTGTTTTCAGGGCAAATAAAATAATACATTGTTTTACTGAGGACTTCCTGTGTTAAATAATGATTTGATTATTGTGAAAATTGATACTTTGGATCTGGGTTGTTGTTCTGCTGCAGCTGCTTTTGAACTTTCCTTGCAGGCTCTGGCCTTCTGCCAGTTCATGTTCCATGGCGATGGTTCCACCCAATCTAAGAAGGGTTTTTTTGCCGCTAACTGTATCCACACTAACTCTCTTCTTGCCAGAAAAAACAAATAGCTATGGCTCAGAACTTGCTGAATGTAGATTTTGCACAGGAATTATAATTGCTTTTGGGGTACATCAGTTTGGAAAAGTGTAAAGGAGAAAGTCTCACCACTTGTGCATACAGTGACATTCCATCTTGGACACAGTTTATCTTAGGTTTTCTCCCTACTGGTTGCATCTGAAGGTCTAATATATACTTCTGAGAACAAGAAACATTGAAATCAGATACACCATGTGATTTTGACACAAAAGAATGACCTTGAATTTAATGTTTAATTAAATAAAACTATGGTGTCTGCCTGTTGGTCGCGTTAATACTCAGATTTCCAATCAGAGCCAAATAATTTTGCAAAAGAGGACTTCCAGGATGTGGTGTTACCTTTGCCTAATCTTGAAGAGCTAGCTGGATCTGAAATTTTATGTGTTTAATTTTTATTCAAACTGATTCCTGAACTGTGTCATTTAAAAGAGATTTGAAAAAGAATCTTTTTTTTTTTACTATGTTTTAGTTCCTACAGAAATGCTAGCTAAACCATACTTGTTCTATATCATTGCAAAATATAGAAACTTTTTGCTATGGAGAGAACTTTCCTGTTGCACCCGGCATAAGCTCAATGTAGGAGATTTACCAAAGGTAAATATACCAATGAGTCAGATAATAGATTTTCCATTTAGAATTTTTTGTTCTCTAACTAAGGACTGATGTTTAAGCTTGCCCAGAGCATGTAAGTCACCTTTCTCCAATAACTTTCCCCTTACAATGATTGTAGAACTGGAAATATTAGAGGTGGAAAATGCTATCAGGTCACTTACTCCTAGATGATCTGTTTGGGATGTAAATGCTCTAATCAAAATGTGCTTCACACATAAAGGGCTTAAATTTCAATATTATATAAAAAGCTTTGCCTGCTGGATGTAAACTGTGGCAGTTCAGCAGCTGCTTTGCTAGTGGTTGAGTCATCCCACAGAAGTAACAACTTCCTTCCCAGCTAGGGCTGGGAATCATGAGCATTATCATAGGTTGTAAGGTTAATTGCATCATAGTAATTTTAAAAGACCAGATTAAAATGTTTTGGACTTCTATAGCCGTTATCTTGTTGCCAATCAGCATGTTTCTATTCAGGGAAGAGTAATGCTTTCAAGGCATGAAGAGGCTAGAGTGATTCCCCTTTTTCCTACCTATGCATTTGCAAAAGAAATCCCTAGAATACCAGAGGGTAAAGATCTTGAACCAATTTACTTATAAGACTTCAATTTTATAGTATACCAATTTGCTTAGTTTTAATTTTATGATGAACTTCTGATATTTTACAGCTGCATAGATCTGCAAAGGTTAAAATGCTATAAAATTAAGACTTGATGTTAATGTAAAAAAATTGGGAAACATCAGAAGTCTTTTGAATAACAGTCATAAAATATTCAAATGTTAATACCACTGATTCATATGGAGTACATAACTTGATGGATTAAACCATGATATATTTGTTTACAGTTCACTACAGGCTAATGGAAACCTAATGTAAAACTTTACATATTGCTGTTGCATTGGGGGTGCAACTTGCCTCTGTTGAATAATTAGCTGCTTTTGAAATATGAAGTGGGGTAGAGTACATGGCATGTCCCTGATTTCAGGGACATGTCATGCCCTTCAGGAAAGCAGCAATGGGGCAAACCTGTCAAATTGCCACTCTAAAGCCATCAAGGTTCAAACAGGCTCCAGTTTTTATTTAAAGGCAGGGTTTCGTAAAGGTTTCATAAAGGTTTCTAAGGAAGACCAAATATGCCTGCTTTCCACTACTTTTCCTGTCTACCACTGTTTCCTGGCAGCCAGTCTGAGACTGTCCAGGAGGCAGCTGTTCATTCATGACGGGAATAGGTGTAGATCTTCCAGACAGGTGCACAGATACCCAGCCTTTCATAAGAAATTAGCAGGAGAAGATCTTATATCATTAGCCGTAGACACTTTCTGAGTAGTGAAAGCAAATCTGCAAAATAATGAGCATCTTAATCTAGAAGATAATTATTGACCACGTCTTTTCAGTCATTATAGAGATATGATCATTTTATAGGAAATTCTATCATAGCTTTTGGTGACAGGCAGCAGTAATCCCTAATCTGGAGATAATTTTGGAAGCAGTGAAGGATGCCCATATTTTTCCTGATATTTTTCAGTACAGCAGATTGAAATTCATAATAAAGCCATGGAGAAAATTGTAGCCCTATGCGGGTTTTCATTCTACAGTACATACAAAAGCAAAATTTCAGAATAATTAACTTAATGTAAGAACAAGTGTCTGTTTATACTTTATAAACATATAAAGATCAAGCTTTCAGAAATATCTGTAAACATTACGTTTTATTTTTGCTTTGTTTTATCTTCCTGGGTTTGAAAAAAAATGCTAAAATCCCAAAGATATGCTCATGCCATTGGGCCTTTTGCATAACTAGAAGAAGAGAAAAAAAAGGCTGTCAGTACACTTTGATTTTATCTCAGGTTTCCAAACCTGAATCCATATTGATATCTCAGGTCTTATAAATATTCATATGTGACTTAAAATTAGTTTTGTTTGCACAACACACAGGTTTTTTTAGGAGGGTTGTAGACTACGAATAACAAAATTAAACATTTCTTTAAAGAGATACCTCTCTAAATTATAGACTAGGGAAGAAGTCTTGGCAAATACAGGACATTTGTTATGTTTACAGTGCTTAAAAAAAGTAGAAAATCCATAGTCTCACCCCAAAATTAATACATCAGATAGTATAACAGAGATGCTCTGAAAACAACCGTAATATACAGCCGAACTCCTTTATCTGTAGTTTCAAGGGAGGAAAAAAAATTACTTCTGTTTTAACAGGATGAGGAGAATCAAACCCAAGTATTATTTGTTGTCATTATACTAATTATTAGTTTTTATTGGCCATAGATAGAGTATTTTTTCTCTTTAAAGTCCTCATATGAAAGTTATTTTCATGCTTTTAATAATATATGCAGTGGGATTTCAAAAGAAGTTTTGTGATTAATCCTTTCAAATTAATATTCAAATTAATATTCATTATTGTCTTAATCTAATATTTGATACCGATGATAGAAACAAGCTGCAAAATATTTAATGGTATTTTGCAAGTAATATCAAATTTGTCATTACCACTTGACAAGCAATCATAGAAGTCAACAGACTTGTTTGTTAGTTAATGTCAATAAATGTGACAGTCACACATCATTGGTTCTTTCCTTAGTTTTCCTGGGTTTTAGGTGGTTGCCTGGCAGGGCTTTTCTGCAAGTATTGACTACAGTATTATTGATTGTGCAACTGTAAAATCACTTCTTGTAATTAAAATATGTGTCTGGATTTTCCATCACAAGAAAGAAAGTAGATAGATAGCTGCCAAATCTAGATAAATGAATTTGCCCCAGATATGATGAAGAAAAGCTAATAGGATCATAGTATTCAGGTAGGAAAGGACCTCAGGAGGTCTGCAGTCCAACCTCCGGCTTGAAAGGATCACCCATGAGCTCAAACCAGACTGCTCAGGGCTTTGTCAAGCTGGCTTGAAAATTCCCAAGGACAGAGACTGCACAGCCTCTCTGGGGAACCAGTGCCACTTCTGGACTGCCCTCATGGTGGTGGCAACCTTTCTCCTTATATCCAGTCTGAACCTCTCTTGTTTCAATTTATGTCCAGTGCCTCTCATCCTCCCACCATGCACTGCTGTGAAGAGACTGGCTCGTCTCCCTGATGACCTCCCCATAGGTGCTGGGGGCTGCTGTCAGGTGCCCCCAAAGCCAGCTCTGGTCCAGGCTGAACAAGCCCAGCTCCCACAGCCTCTCCGCACAGGGCAAGTGCTCCAGCCCTGACCATATCAATAACCCACCGCTGAACTCATTGCAATTTATCAACATCTTTCTTGCACTTGGGACTCAAAACTGGAAGCAGTATTCTAGATATTGAAATCCCCAGAGAAGTGGGAAATTAGTCATTCTTTATACTTCATAAAACAGGATTCATAAATGTGATTGAATTGGTAATTTTCTGATTTGGGACCAATTTTAATTTACAATTGCATGAATTGAACTCTTGCTGATGTACTGAAAGCTGCATTTGGCCTTCACACACACACACATCCAGAGATGTGAAATCTATTAAAAACAGGGTCCTGTGTAGCTCCTGCTCTCTTAAAAATTTCTGAATTCAGAAGCATTAGAACGTGATAAGAGACGAGCTAAGAACCACAATGATCTTGTGTGATTTTATAGGTGAATTCTTCGCTTGCTTCTTTTGCTGATTTTTGCACAGCTATGGTTCCCTGTAAACATCAGTTTCTCTGTTCAGTTGATAAGGCCAAAAGAAACAATATTTAACCAATGTGAAAGGCATCACTATATGTATCCTTTTTTTTTTTTTTTAAATGGATGGGAATCATACCAATTCCTATTATGAAATAAAGCAGCTGCGTGGGACTGGTCCACGCACACTGGTGACCATCAGGCGTTCATGTGCACCCTTGCTTTCCTTGAAACCCAGCCTTGCTCTCCAAGCTGCAGCATGGCAGTCACCAGAACAGCAGCTCTCAAGGCAGTGAACATACTGAGGAACTCCTTAAAAAACTGGTATAAATTAACTCTCTACAAGTGATTAGGCAAAAGGAAGATTTAGTTTTGCACTGAGTTTATTACCTGATTTTCCTTTGACATCTTCATGTCTAGGTATGTTTATTTTTATCCCCTTCTTCTCTTATTAGATCTAATTATTAGCGTATAGTTCTTTTTTGCTGCCCAGGTTTTCCTGGTAGTCGGTGGCTTTACCTTTGACTTGCTTGTTGCAGATGGTGGGATTGTGTTTTCCTGATTTTACATTCTAAAACACATCTAAGTTTGGGCTGCTGACTGCTACTTCTTCTGCCGGCAATAAAGAGAGGGCTGTACATGCAGAGGACAAGTGTGTATCACCCTAATGTAAACCTATGAGAAAAAGGAATATTTATTTTGTTTTATTTTAAGAAAAATTAAGACATTGGCTTGCCTCTTTTCTATCAAAAAAGCCAAACAGCCTCTGTCAAAAAATGCAATTTACTAAGTAAATTTTGTAGGTTACCATTTATCGTAGCAGAATAAAGTAGAAATCTGAAACATCTTGATGTTTCTTTTCTTTTTACTCTAAAATCTTAATTTAAAATAAAAGATGACCTCAGTTGTCCTAAAATGTTACTAGAAAATCCATGATTGAAATTACTGAATCATTAAAAATAAAATTTACTTTTAATCCTGTTGTCTTGAACATATTGTAATTGAATATTCTTTTAAAAATCATTCCAGTTCAGATGTTAACATCTAGTGATTTATTTATTTGTAAATGATAAGTGGAATTTGGAGTCTGCATTCATTTAAGAACAAACAAGTAAATTAGTTATCATTCAAAGTAGTTTGACATAATTATGTGATACAGCATTAACATCTGGATAGACAAATAAAACCATCATGACCATGATGTCTCAACATTATTGGTGAAAGAAATAACTGATTTCTTTACTAAATAATAAAATGTGGAAGGAAGTGTATGTATTGAATGTTCTTGATAGAAATGTTACCCTGCAGGCTGAATCTGTTCTGGATTTTGAGAAAGTTTTAGTATGGCTGTGTACTGTGGAGAAAGAGGTATTTCTGAATGCTAGAAATCAAGGCTTTTGAAATCCCATTTGTCAGACTGTCAAAGACACTGTTTTTTTTGCAAGTGGAAAAGAAAAAAAAACAGTATAACTTTTTTAATATGTTAACTGAGCAAAAGTTCTAGGAAACTTGTATAGAATTTATACATGAATTATTTATGAGCACTAGACAATATAAAAGGAAATTTAGGTAAACTGCTGTTTCTAAAAAGGTAAAACATAGCATCTAAATGCCATTATGGTAATCCTAGTTAGTGCTTGAGAGTTTTCATGCAGCAAAATTGAATTTCTGGAATTAGATTCTGAAAATCCTTCACCCCAAATTAGTTGGTCTAAACTGAAACCTTGGTTTAAACCTTGATTGATGCAAATGTATGAATATAAAGAGACCTAGCTATAAGTAGAAGGGAAACAGCACTGTGCTGCGGTCATTACCAATTCATTGGCAAAACTCACATCAACTTGATACACATTGAGAGAGAAAAAAAATCTTTGCTTAATTTTCCATAGTGAATATGGAATAAATGTTTTATTTCTTCAAATTGAAATAAATGTTCTTCTACTTTTTTTTAATACAACTTTGTAAAGAGAAAAGTTGGGAAAACATCTCAATTTCCATATATAAACCAAATACATTTTCAATAGCATGATTGACTGGCCTCTGCAGTATTAGGAAATATATTCTTATCCCTAGACTTCCTTATCTGCTTCAGTGTAGAGATAACATCCTTTTGTGAAGGAATTACTAAAGATATAAATGTGGTGGGCATAGCTCATTCTTTAGGCAAATCTTCATTTTTACTGATAGTAGTTCTAGAGCTTTTAGTAAAGGTAAGATAGGCTACATCAGCTTCAATAAATGGTGTCTGTGCTCAGTTTCAAAACTACCCTCTCAGCATTTCTTTTGTATCTGCACTCCTTTGATTCTAGTCCCAGCTCTCAAGAAGGGTAAAAATGTTTCTATCCAAGATCATTTATAAAATCAGTAATTGCTATTCTTTCTTATATTAAATACATTTTTATATAATTAACATGTACTTACTAAGTGCTTTTCAGTTTTCAATATATATTGATCCGTAGCTCCTCCTTAACCATTTTTCTAATGCAAATTTTTAAATAGATTCCTATCTTTCTGTCCATAGATTAAGAAAAAAAGATATGACCTTATTGGCTTTCTGAGTTAAGAATGAAAGATAATTTGATATTTAGAGTAGAGAACATTCAGCACTGTTTGTTTCCTTCAATTATCCAGGCACTGAAAATGAAGTTTTCACTGTAGGTGGGAATTGCTTAGTTCATAGACTTGGTGAAAAATAATTCATATTATTTATTAAAGAAAATACAACAAGCCATAAGGCAAAGTTAAAATGGATTTTTTTTCCATTTAAAAGCTCTTTTACTCTGCAAGTCATACACAGATGGAATTTAGCTAACTTTAGGGGGAAAAATATGGGAAGTCAATTTCTTGGACAGCACAAAAATGCCTATACAGAAACTGGGAAGTATGATAGTTGTTCTCTGTCATCGTCGGGGAGACAGAAACAAGATTTTACTGACTTCTGCATCTTCAGGTCCCAGATAGCAAGGCTGATAATATGAAAGACTGTTTGCTATGTCCCTTGAGTAATCCTGCTCACTGGAAACTCAGAGTTGCTGCTGAAGAGGAACTTAAGAGACTGTAGGTGATGTAGTAACATAGCACACTGCTTTTCTCAGTACAGTGCTGTCAAAAACTATAATCTTTCACTTCCCTACTCTCTCCTTCCCCTTCACTTCATAATTCAACTGACCTTACTACCCCAGATCAATGACCTATCTGGCAAAATAAGCACAAAAGAATCCTAAGTATTCTACAAGCTAAGTATTTAATGATTATTTGTATAACTAAATTTCTGGTCTAAATTATTGGAATAACAGAAGAACAGGTAGAATGACAGGCAATATACCTGAAAATTTTGTGTCACTAGTTTTCATATTATGACAGATCTTGAAAGTAGAAAGACTACTAGATAATTACCTAAAACCTTGTTTAAAATTCCACTGCAATTAATAGCAAGGCTTGAAGTAGTGCCAAAGGTTTGCATCAGGACATGACATTTAAAGAAATTTAAAAACAACATAGAGGCTGTTTTGGAAGTGGAGACCTATAAAGACCCTATATGTGCATTCTTCATTCCTATCAAAGACAAAATATCCATTAATAACTATAGGGAATTTGAAGTGAGTGTATTAACTCTCATTAAAATAGCGCACATTAATTCGAACTTTATAGTAGGAACTAAGTAGAGATATGGATTCATAGAAAGCCACAAAGTAGCAGGTTGTATGGAACTAGGTCTTGGTAGTGCAGTATGTCCCTTCTACTTCTTGTGTTTCTGTATCAAGAAGACTAAAAAAAATAATAATAAAAAATTTTACAATGACTTGTTAGATCCAGAGCTCAAATACATTCCAGGAATTAGGTGTTGAGTAAGAAAGGCAGGGTGGCAAAAAACTCTCAGAAGAGGATCTGATTAAAGTAATATAAGCCGGTAAATGAACAATTCATTCTCTGAAGACAAATCCAGCTAAGCTCTTAGAAAGACTGACAACATTGTGCCAACAGGGAAACAAATGACCCAGTGTAAAAACTATCTGAAGACAAAGTGGGAAAAGATGGGCAGCTGTGCCAGTCAAATAATTTCACAAACCATTTAGCAGGCAGAAGGCATTCCACACCTTGCAACCTTTCAACTCAATGAGACAGTGTGGAGACCAAAGCACAGAAATTACATAGAAGCAGAGCAAACAAAAATACACTTTGCATAAAATTGCATCAACTTAAAAAAAAAAAATCCTAGTAAGACAGAAGTAACTGAACAGCTCCAAAGAGAACAATGTTGGCTACTTGTCTGTGTTTACCAGATAAGCAAAATCCTTCACACA
This sequence comes from Dromaius novaehollandiae, assembly GCF_036370855.1. Classification (NCBI taxonomy): domain Eukaryota; kingdom Metazoa; phylum Chordata; class Aves; order Casuariiformes; family Dromaiidae; genus Dromaius; species Dromaius novaehollandiae. The sequence continues at coordinate 205,251,032 of NC_088098.1, read as the reverse complement.
GGTGGTGGTAATGATACTGCTCACTAAATAGCTTTCTAGGTGATATAGTAAACATAAAAAGGGACACTGTGAGAATTGGATTGGATTATTAGGAACCAGGTCTGAATTTCCATCTCTGCCTTTGCTTTTCCTAGACAATATATAATTGAACAGCAGAAGAAAGAGATTAAAATGTAAGTTTTATCACTTATTTTTATTTTTCCTTTCATACAAAGGCAAATGAGAATATATCAAAATCTTATCAAGTTTCTACCAATTTCTACCATTATTAAAGCCTAAATACACAGATCACAACTCATATGTATGAGACTTTTTTGTGAATACAGCAAAAGGGTAAAAATTCTGCCAAGAATGAAGAATGACTCCATTTTAAACCCAAATGTTTCTCTTTAACATTTTTATGCTTGTTTGAAATCTAGTAGTATATATTTTTAAAGAGTTTCCTGGTAAAAATAAATAAAATCTTAATAATTTTAAGCCCTCAGTGTAAATAACTATGGAAATGCCCTCCTTTAAAATGTGTCAGTTGTAATACATATAGCTAACAAGTCCTGTTACTAAATTTAAAATTAATTTGGCTGACAAAGAAGAAATGTGTGCTTTTCTTCAGTAGTGCATTCATTTTCCAGAACAAATTAATACCCACATATATTCCGTCTTCCAGACAAATGAATGTTCAGTTAGACACAAATCTGAAACTATACACAATAAAATAAATGCAACTGTACTTATCTTAGTAATTGAATTAACAAATACATATGCAGTAGTGTCTATTTGGCTGATAACATATACATTTTAATGTCATATATAGTTAAAATATATTTTTTACAATAGAATGTGCATATTTTAATTCTAGTTGTATGAGGTTAGAAATACATGCATGGCTTAGAGAGCATGATTTCTTTATTTGTCTTTAACTTTGCTCATACAAAACTTACCGTTCATAAAACAGTAAGTGCAAAATATTTAAAAAGTTGAAAAAAGAAAAGAAGTAACTCTTTCTCCATATACTTTACCGCAAACCTAAAGCCCAGATTCATTCAACCGAAGGCACTATAGCTTGAGCCTCATTGCTGAGTCTCTGTTTGTAGTCAGTGGACAGAAATAGATGACTCCAGAAAGTAATTCAGTCCAACAAGATCTAAATCATCCCTGAAGTGTCTGTCAGTAAGTTGAGCCTAGGATGGCTCGTTGGGATGAATCTGGGCCCAGTATTGCATGTTAAACTTCATTTAACAGCACTCTACAATGTCGTGTTACAGAAGTCAACTTGTTAAGACTTTGCAAACTAATGTATGCGGAGAACGTATAACTGGATTTTATGCTGTAACTCTATAAACCTTAATAACTATAACTTGTGTTTAATGTGAAAGTAGAGTATGTACTGCTTGTATTATACATTCAAACCTTATCATGTAGCTCTTTTATTGTGAATTGCTGAGGAAATTACATCCTTATGGGTAGCAAAACAGGATTTCACAGTTCTTACTATAAAAGCATCTTTTCATCATTCCCCTTTTCTTCTGGAAGCAGATGCTGCTACTCCCAATCCACATACCTCTATCAGTTGGTCTAATCATGATTTTATTTAGTTGTTAGATAACTTTGTCTACTTTAGTGAGCTATATCTAATGGTCAACATTGTGGTCATCTTCAGATCCATCATTGTATATATCTATAGATTGACACCTGTACTGCAAGATCCTGATCTCACTACTCTTCATTCTTTCACCACAACAGTTCAGTCAATAATAATTGAAAGCTTCTGCTTAATGTTTGGGTATGAAATTAGTTCTCCCTTTTCTGGCTCCTGGATCTCCCTTCTCAACCATATGTTTGAACATACATTCTTCGCACATGAAGTTTATGACAGTGTTACACAGAAAAACTGCTCAATTCATGGTTTAAATCAAGTCAGGTTCAAAGTGGTTTATTGATTTATTAATGACACATAATTAACCATCAATCAATGAACCATATTTTCAGGATCAATATCAATAATGCAAAAGATAAACCACTATGCTAAATACTTATAAAATTTTAATAAGGGCCTATAAATTTCTAAACACCCTTTTGTAACTAATCCCAAGAAGGCTGAATTGTGCATACTCACACAGTTATATGCATGCACCCAGAGCTCTCTCAGGGGCTGGGAAGCTACCAGTATACTCACATTCTCCCGGGGTGGTGGATTCCCCTCCTTACGTCTCCTCAGGGAGATGTGGGTGCTCCAGCTTTGGCTGTCCTTGTGCCACTCCCCTCCCCCTTCAGATAGCCCTCCACGGGTTCACACCAAGGTGTGGGTCCCTGCAGGCAGTGAACCCACACTGCCCTCCATGGGTTCACACCCAAGGTGTGGGTCCCTCGCATGTAGTGCATCCCACACGGCCACGCAATGGGAAGGATGCTCCATCAGGCCTGGATGGGGGTTGCATTGACAGCCAGGTGACTCCGGCAGTGTCAAGTCAGGTTTTAGCAGCTGCTCTATTATTCTCTTCTTTTCCCCCAAGTACTAAAAATTAACGTGATCTTTTTATACTTCTTTTCAAGCTGACTCACGTGTTCAAAAATCTCTTAGTAATCTCCTGGTTGCCATTTAGTCTGGCAGTCATCATCATCTTCTGTTCTAGCATTATCAGTATTTGGGCAAACAGTCTCCGGGACAGTTTTGGCTAATCCATTCGCACATTGTACACTCACATTGCTGCCTTTTCGGCTGTGGCGAGGAGAAGAAGCCAGCAGGAGAGCTGAGCTGCAGGGTGTGGATGGGTTTGTTGGAGGGCTCTGCTTCACCTGCTCAAAGTGAGCGTGGGGGAAATCCTAGCACCACTGTCAAGAAATAAGCAGCAGTGTGTGTATCATTCCCAGGGCTACAGGGTCTCATAGACTCGTACAGGAAAAGCTCACAAGCCTATTCAGTAAATGTGTTGACTTAAGGTCAGTCTTAAACATCCACGTATTCATTCATTTGACTAAGTACAAAGTAGGCTACTGGGGATGAGGCTGCCGACATAGGATAGTGAATTCATTACAGTGTATTTGCCTTGCGGTAACCAACTGCATTTGGTTATCTTTCCTCTAATTTCCACACTCTTTATGCAATTCCACTAGAGTGATTACCAATATGTGAATAAATGTCAGATTTACTGCATATTGTGAAATAAATCATTCCTTTAAGTCATTGTTCTAATCAAATGTATTTACTCTGGAATGCAAGCAATTGGTATTTATCATCATTTCACTGTGAGATGTGAGAAAGCATTTAATTTTTTATTTCTTTGTCTGCATTTTATTTTTCCATCAAATACTGAAGCATGATGGACAGCTTAAAAGTAATTGAATGTAGCTCAGGAACTGAGGAATAAATATCTAGCTAATGTTTCTTTGTGAATCAAATTAAAAAAAAAATCAAATCCTGAACTTGATTTAGTACAAGCTTTCTTTGGTAACTTCAGTTAGATTTTCTGAAAAGGGATTTGAAGATTTGGACCCAACAAAAAAAAAAGAAATACAGTTGAAGAGGTAGCTGTGTATATTTTGAAAATTTAATTCCTTATATTTTGAGAAAGATTTTAGTTTTGTTGAAAAAAAGCATATAGTGGATACATGGTCAACTCTACTGGCTTTAGTAAATCAAAGTAGAATATTTGTACACTTACACATCTTTCAGTTTGTAGAAATCATTGTTTTTATTTAAAAAAAAACAGACACTTTTCAGTAGCTCTAAACATATGGCACCTTTAAAACTTTTTGAGTGACTTTAGAACAACTGTGTATGACTGATGTCAACCACTTTACATCTAAAATTGCCTTTTAAAAACTAATAAAACATTAATTAAGGTTCATCTAGTATAATTCTGTGTTATGAACTATAAACTAAAAATTACAATAGGCTAATGTTGGCAAAAGCACTGAGGAGCAAGTAGTAATGTCCAGAGTTTTCTATATTAGCAGAGTTACGTAAAAGCTGATTTGACAACATTTGGCAGAAGGAAATGTTTATAATCCTTATTTAGTTTTATCAGCCTTTTCCCTTTAAAAGCTTTTAAGTCTGCTTGGATTTGCAGAAAGTGTCTTCATCTCACTGTGGCCTAAATTCCATTTTGTATACACTGGAGTAAAACAATGGTAATTCCATGGAAATCATTGGCACATAGCCTACGTAAAACAAGATTAGCTTTAGATTCAGCACCAGTTAGATTTCACCAAAAGACAAGATCACGATGAGGAAAGTGGATAACAGCTTGCATTCCACACTCTTCATTCCGCTTCATTTCTGACACATCATTTGTAGAATTTCCTACATTATCCACAGAGCAGTAAAGAACATTTGGAGAGCTGTTTCATTTGAATTTATTTCAAAACGTAGAAATCATTCATGAATTTTCTTCAAAGATTTATTTAAAGAAAAGATGGCACTTGAATTTTATTAAATGGAATGAGCTAATTCTCACTTTATAATAAATTCGAAAAGACCATTGTTATCCTATCATTAGAAGCTGTGAGGGCGTTCCTGGTAATTCTAACCTCTCTTAGTCGAATTTTATCCCAAGCTTTATAAAGATCTTGCCATCCTTTTATTTAATGTTTCCTTTTTTCACCAGAGTTCTACTTTTAGACAGACACAGCACTGCTACTTTGCCTCTTGCTCCTCTACACCTCAAAACCCACTCTGGATCTGGGTGCGGCCCAATCCAGAAGGCAAATGTGGAACATCAGTAAGAAGATTGGTGTCCTAGTAAAATGTAATGGGTCTCCTTTAAGACCCTAGTACCGAGATTAAAAATTGGCTTTGGTACAAGCTATTTGAATGCCCTGTCTACTAGATCATGAGCCATGTTCTCTTTACAGTGATTGCATTAGCTATAGTAACCCCAAATGAGCCTTCCTTTTGGGCAGAAACTGCTGGAGATGTGGCTGTTTTCTTCTATTGTGGCACATAGAAAGAGGTGCCTTCAGAGCCTGGAGGTCAGTTCATACTGGGAATAGACCCAGGTGGTGACATAAACTGTGAATTGATGCTATGTAGTCAGATTTAAAGAAACGTATTTGGATTAAACCAATTCTTCTTTTAGTTCAGAGAACAAAACATACCCCCTGAGTTCATGAGAGAAGTTAGTTCCCTGGAACTGCTCTTTATTCTTAGCATATTCTGCAACCTCTTTTATCACTTCAGCTGCTTCTTAGAAGAGTTTCAAAGGAAGAACTCACCACGTATCAATTTATGAAGGCAGAAAGAGTATCCTAGCGCCTTGCATTAGTTCTGGTTGATAAGTTTTCGTTTCCTGTAATACAATCCACATTGGCCAGTTTTGCAACAAGAGACTGTCTGTTCTGGAATTCACGGCCATTATTGATTATTTTGGGTGAGAAGTAAAACTGATATGTTGGAGTTTGTCTCTATATCTGAGGTAGGGTGGAGATGTAATATGCATCTCTTCCAGGATTCTATTTTTTAAAAAAACCAATTAAAAAATAATGATTCCTATATTTAAGAGATTCTAGTGCTCAGTGCCTTATGGGCTTAGTCTCTTAAACTTGTTAGAAACTTAAAAATGAGAGAAGTCCATTTAACAGAGCATTAAGATTAGTTAGATTGGTAGAATAACAGTGCTTGGATAGCTTAAGATTTTAATTAAGGTGACGATTGTGTTTATTTTTAAAATGGAATGTTTTATAACTTGAGTTGTTTGTTTGCAAAGATAAGAAAAATCAATATGTTGCATTTACACTCCCAGACCAGAATCAGTATTGTGAGATAATAAAACTTTATTTTCACTCTAATGGTATTTTCAATGCTATTTGCACCAAGAGAACACATTTGTGGTGCCTGAGGTGTGGTTTGTGCATAACTGCTACCATCCTTGCTGTGTTTATCTCAGCAGGGATTTCTCTTTATATGCTCATAATGTAACTTTTATTGGTGCAATTCGGGTAGACTGATTTATGTTTGTGGAAACGTCTTTCTTCTTCCCCCTTCCTTGAGTTTTGTTTTTATTATTTCTTTATTTATTAAATTAAAATAAGAAAACAAGATTTATCTTGATATTGTGACATTCCCGTGTTTCAAAGTCACAATAAGGAAGAGAAGACATTTCGGAGAGCCTAAGCTAGGCCTCTCCAGAGGGTGACACAGAGCAGCCTTTATTTTCAATGACTATGTGGAAAAAGAAATCTAATTTAGGTACTGCATGTGCCTTATGAAAATTACTTATTTTGCTTAGGTGTGGAGATGCCTTCCTCCACTGAAACATTACAGTTCAAAATTCATAGGACTTCCTGGTAGCATATGTTGTCTGTTTGATTCACTAATCTAATTGCTATTTATTATGAAAATATCTGAGAGATGAAGTTGCTTGTAATTGTTTTAGCTCATTTGAAACATGTGGCTTGAACTTTTTGATTGTTAAGTAGCAGTACTTTCTTTTTTTTTTAAGATTAGAGCTGAAATTTGCTGTCTCTGTTATTTACTTTTGAAAATCGAGTGAAGACCAAACACTAAATTTGCACAGGCTACTTGAAAAACCCTACTCTGCAAAAATGTCTTTGATTCGTTGTTGGACATATGCACTAGCTACAAGTTTTGTAGCATTTAATCCCCGTATTATGAATACAATCTAACCATTTGATGACTACAATAACAAATGTTCTGCTGCATATATTTTAATTATTGATAAATAGATGTCTACATAGGATCCCCCACAGATATCAATGATATTTGCTTTATTGAAGCTACCAACTGGAGAGCTTCAAAGCACCAGAATCCCAACAGCAGGCATGAGTGCACTGAAGTGAATTTCAAAAGCAGATTCACAACAGGAGACTATTGATAAATCCTATTTCTTCCCACCCTCCACAGTCCTAGAGGTGACTGCTTGACAAGGACATCCTCCTCTACTGCAGATTCACGTGTGTGCTGGGAGGGTGGGGGAGAGTCACCTTGAATCCTTGTCAAAGGAACTGTTTGCAAAACTAATATCATAAAACTGCAAAAATAACCTAGCCTGAGACTACATGTAATTGTCGCCCACATATAGGCTAGCAGTTGCAATCACTCTGCTCTTCTATGATGATTAGATATTGTCATAAGCATCTCACAGAAAGTCTGGTGTCCACCTTGTAAGTGAGACAAATCAGACATGTAACCAGCGTGTATAAAATGTCAGACATTTCAGATTATACATATACATATGCATATACATACATACCCACATACATGCATACATAAATATATATATGTTTAAAAACTTGTAGAGTGCCATTCCAACAGGAAAGACCATCCACATTAAACATCCAGTACATTTTGTGCATTTGGGTTTGGTTTTCTTGTTGGAGCAAGAATATTTAGATAGGAAGTAGAATAATGATCCATAGAGGCTTTCTCTTAAAAGTATGATCCTTCAAGAGGCATTTGATTTTGCCTCACTTTTATTTGTCTTTCAAGGTTATGCTTTCAGACTTGGTACAGGTTTTCTGAAGGACTGTATTTTATATTAGAAGGAATATACATAGCTAAAAAGATACTTGAGAAAGTCTTACTTCAAGAGAGGAAAATCCAATTCTCGTTTCAGAGCGACGTGTCAGAAGCAATATAACAGATCATGCTCTCTGAGGAATGTTTCTTTCCTAAGATTGAAGAAGGCAAACTATTATGGAGCACAGAGAACTTGATAATGTTTCATATCTATTTAGAGTTAATTAATAACTTGGAAAGCCTGTAATAATTTCATAAGTAGATTTTAATATCATGGTATTTTCTTGAAATTACCAAAAATGTCCATCTGACATGGACATTATGTCAGGGACTCCAAAGTTATCTGCTATTGTGGTTATCTAGACAGCTATAAATAATTCCTAATAAGATGTAAAATAAACTTTTAACTTGTACTCATACAATTAGACATGTTTTTTATTACTTTCAGAAAATGAAAAAGAGACACTGTGTTAAGGAGAACTGATGAAGGGGATTTATTTATTGCTTCTCCTGATTTATGCTAATAGGAGCATGTCTGTAGCTTGAATTAGACTGTCTAATGCTGTTTGGTGGCCAGGATTAGAATTTCTCAAAGGCTTTGCATTCTCACATGATTTTCGCTCCCGTTCAGCTACTTTCGCCCCGGTAGTTTGAGCCTGGATGTTAACACTAATTGCAGAACCCTGAATAGTTCATTTTAATCTTTAATAAGTTTACATCTTTTCAAATTGATTCTTGGAGTGTGAAATCTCTGTTGTCATTTCAGTTTAATGCCTTAGCCTTTCAGAACAGGAATATGAAATGAAGCTTTTTTTCCCATTGTTTTAGAAGATGATTCAGCAACTATTAACATCAGAAGGCATCATGCCCTTTTCTTGACTTTAAACACAATTAATGCTCGTAATTATAAATCCCCTTTATCAGTGTCTATCAGTGCTGACACTGACTGATCTTGGCAAACACCAAGAGTAGACAAAGTCCAATGTAGTTTTGTAAATGTCAATGTATGGCATCACCATGGGGAGCTGGCATCTCTCTGCACTGACAGAACCAAGGCTGTAATTAGAAATGAATGACAAGGTGCTTTTCATCTTTGATGAGGAAAGATTTTTGTGTCAAAATATCCCACCGCAGGAACAATTTTTCTCTAAGCATTTCTTGTCCTGAACACATTTTGCATAATAATAGAGGAATGGGGGGGAGGGGTAAATTACTGCACAGTGTTGCTAAGTGACAAAATAGCAGATGTTCTGCATTTGCAGATAACAAATGTTTGAATGCTATCATATTGTGATATTGACAGATACCATTTGGAGGGAGCCTTAATATATTTGCTATTTGAAAAAAAACTATAAAGAAAAACAAGGGTATTAAAATTTTTGAGGCCTTATGCATGGAGCATTTTAAAATTACTTCACAAAATTAAATCAACTAGCTCAGAAATCTGTTTAAAGGATTTAATCACATGAATCATAAGCAGTTTAAGACCATAAATGACCTGAATTATGTATTCTTTATCTTTTAAACATCAGTAGACTTACCTGGTCAGTCAGTGGAAGTGGTATCAAACACCATCCGGATTTAGGATGGTTAATAATTGGCCTAGTAAATGGATTTATGGCTCTTTGTATCATTTTAAATTCAATATGGGCTTTGAAGCACTATAGAAATAGTGCAGAAAGGCATTCAGGTGTTTTCAAAGAAGAATATAACTTCCATTTTCCACCGACATGTAATATAAAGAAGTAAAATGGCAAAATCTGAAATTATAGCACATAAGAAGCAAGTTTGACGTTGATATGATGATGAATGCCCTAAACTTCTATTAACTCCTGTGGATTTACAAGACTAATTGCTCAGTATGGCAAAGCTTAGAGAACATATTCACTCTTGGTAGCAAATATATTTGTTGAAAATTAGATATCACATGGGTTGCAACTTGAGCTTTTCGATTTGTAGTTTTTCTTCTATTATTTACTAAAAATGTGCAGTTTGATGAATGCACAGGCAGTAGATCCCCTTGTTAGTCCTCTTCTCTCTACCCTGATTCTTTATAAGTCCCCCCTAAATGAAAACGAATACCGGCTCAATGTACAATGTTTGTGCCTTAAATGAAGCTTCCCTTGTATTGAGGAGCATTCAAATTCAGCTCTCAAATTGCCTCTTCAGAGAGCCAAAATAGGACAGGGAGGCACAAAGCAGGCCAGGGGGTGCTTGCAAACATTCAGGCCTGACTAACAGAAGATGACTGTGGATAGGTACATATAAACATATCATTTACTAGAGTCAATGAAGCCAGAATAAATAGTTTGTTCTTCCCTTCCATGGTAACATTTCTTGAGTGTGCTGCCAGTAGTGTTTTTGATAGTATTGTGAATGAAAGTTTGAAGCTACTGGCTCTGGAAGCTTTTTACAGATTGTCACTGACTTGTTATTTTGGCTGGAGCCTCAGCCTTATTCTCATTTTCTTTGAAAAAGTGCAAATTACAGAAAAGTCCATGGAGTTTAATGACATTACATCAGTATACAGATGATGTAAATGTAGTTGGGATTAGGCTATCTTCTATTTAGATCTTTGCTGAAGAGACACATTCTAATTCTGATTAATTTAATAATTCTCTTTCACTGATGGAATTTGAATATACAGTCATTAATATGTGTTTCCAAATCACAAATATATGTTAGCTACATTTATGCAGTGTTTAGAATTTGAATATGCTTTTCAAAGTTTTATTACTTTGATTTCAAAACTGACATACATAGTTATGATCTATAGTGTTAAAACTTGAATCATCATCAAAAAGTTTTCTTTTTTTTTTTAATGCATATCGTATTAAGCACTCAATGGAAATAGACAGCTAAGCAAATCAATTGCCATTGCTTGAAAAAATACTGGAACTTGTTCTGCCTATGCAAGCAATACCTGCTTGGAAGCCACAGGAAACTTGATCACCAGTTATCCCCATTCTGCTCACCTTAACAGGTGGTTAAACTGATCAAACTGCAGAGAAAGATGTGCAAAAAAGAAGGAGGGGAAAGAAGAGCATGTGAAAAGGAAGGGGAGGCCATTTCATAGGGTGGAGTCTCTGTCTCAGTTATTAGATGGAGAGAGAAAGGAAAGATACTGGCTCTAACACTTATCTTCCTCCATCATTATGTTTGCCAAAAACTTTGTGAAGCTCACTGTCACTACCCCATCTTCCCTCCCTGGAATATTTTTAGATGTCTTTGACAGACTGCTTGTTTTAGGCTCAGAGAGAAGGTTTTTGTTTTTTCTTTTCTCCCTTTTTTACTCGTTGGGGCAAAACTGGCATAGGCCTTGAAGAATTTTTTTGCATATTTGTTCACCTTTCTCAGAGCATCAAATAGGCACAATTAATTTGAGAAGGTGTTGGACAGCAGTTTACAAGAATTTTTAGTTTATCTGAAGCTAGCACTGACCTTTCTGTGTATAGGCAAAGATGAGCAGACCTACATTATGGGTTATATAACAAAGCCCTGTAATCCTTGCATTAGACACACTGGGAAATGCTTTGCAAATTAATGTGGCACACTTTAAAAAAATCAGTCTGACATCTGCTTTATTGCCTATGCTAGACAAATCTAGGGACGATTTCTGTGCATGTATATTTGCATAGACCTCAGTAACTCCTTGGCAAAAATGGGGATGAGAAACAGGCTGTTTCAGCTTTATTTCTCTAGTTTTGCTGCTGGCTTTGTTGTAAAATGGGATGCTTTATTTTGTATTTAGAATACATACAAAGTGAAAGCAATGTTCATTTCCTCAGAAACAAAACACAGACATTTGAATTTCATATTAATGTCAATGAACCACTCTGGTTGTGCAAGATTAAAAATAGCAGTTTTGTGTTTTAATGCTTTTATTCTGCACCTGAGCTACTATTTGGTGCTGACAGTGTGGTTTGGAATGCAGATTTAGACTTCAATCAGACTTTTTTTTTCTTTTGCCTGAGTTAGAGCTACAGGGTTTAGTCCCAAAGGCAAACAGAAATTGTCTATTGCAGACAGTGCCAGACTGTTCCAAGCAGTGCACAGCCCAGAAGGTTGACTCTGGTTAGACTATAAGGATCACATTGTCCCCTGGTAACCGCACAGTCAACATTATATCTATGGAGAAAATTACTACTGTGGTGGACATACACTCAGTTTTTAAAGAGAAGGGATGATATATCAGATAGACAGAAGAGGGCTCATGAAATTGCTTTCATCTGTGCTCAGGATGGATGATTGCGGTTATTTTTGTGTAATGCTGAAACAAAATTATTTAATATTTCTTTTTATTTCCATTGCTTGTGGAGTTCTGTGCATTATCAATTCCATATCATCCACACCTTTAGCAAATGAAGAATTAGCTTTTTTAAAGGCTTTGCTCTGGAGTCCTCATTGGAGTATTTTCATTCTTCAAGGCTGTCAGGGAATTTATCCTTACAGTAGTTTTCTGAGGCGATGTTATATTATCCCCACTTCACTAGGGAATGGGGCCACAAATGATAGGCAACATTTCCAAAAGCACTGACCAGTTTTTATGTCTTACCTGAGAAGGAAATCGTCTGTTTTTCTTTTTTTTCCCATTTTTCTTAGTACTTTCACAGAACTTAAATTCAGAGCAGAGCTCCTACTGATTTCAGCTTCAACTGCCAACACTCAGGACCCCTGCAAATTCAGCCTGAACTGTCTGAAAAATATAATCCTATCTATTTCCAGTACACAGTTCCAAAATGAGGTAGGGACCCTGTGGGAATTAATACGTGATCATGTAACTAAAAATTGTATCAGAGTGTCTACATGTGCTAGAGTGATTTCGGGTGAGTCTGGCACACTCTGCCTTTTAAGTTTTCTCTTTAGAGTACCATACTTGTGATGCATTCCTGTTTGCTCAGCAGGGGCGGGGGGGGGGGGGGGGGGGGGGTTCAGGCAGTTAGGTATTTGGTAGGGGGGTTCTTTTCTTTTTGTTTTTCTTGACAGTAATGTCCTGTTATATAGAAAAGAAAATGTTAATCCCACCTCATCAGGCTGGGATATTTAGAAGTACTTGACCAAGGGATGTATGTAACTTGACAGCCATAGAAAACCAGTCATTTCTTTTGTGCTAACCTCTAGGGAAGCCTTGTAGTTCACTGTGGGCTTCAGGAAATTTTGGCATGCTGTCTTCTCTTTCTGCTACTGTTGCTTGCACCTTTGCTCCATCATCAGTTCCTTCTTTTTTCTAACTTTTCTGTATTTCAGAACGCTGTTTCATTTTTCCTTGCTATTTGGCTACAGACAAGTGCAATGGTCTTCCTGATTTATTTTGTGCCAAAGTTCCATTATGGTCCATAGGCCTGGAAGAAGTGTTGAGGAAGAAAAATCTTGCTTCCTCCACACAGAAAAGACACAACATGAGTTGGCGGATCTAGGCTCTGTTGAGTGAAACATACTGAGACCCCAGAGCACTTAGCTGCTGAGTCCTAACAGATCTGATCATGTGTAAACTGATGTCACAGAGGTTTATAAGGGACCAAATTTATGGAGATTTTCAGAGGAAAAGAGCACCCATCGCATCTGGATGAGACATTTCTCAAAATGAAAGTCCCAGATTCATAATGTGGATGCGTTACAATTTCTGATTTTCATGACCAGAACAGTTTAGGTTTTAGCACAAGCAAAACAATATTTTCTCTTAATTTCAACAACAAGCTTCATAAATTACTGAGGATAAACTGCAGAAAGACAACAAAAGAACATAACAGCTGGGAGGGAGTCAAACATCCTCTAAAATTGTGGCCTGAATGGTCAAAAAGTATGAGCAACTGCAATGCAGGAGCATTTAATCAAAGTAATCAGCAACTTTAATAGCAAGTGGCAGGTCAGCCACCTATAATTATTATTTTGCTTATCATAAAAGGAAACAATTTCTTCTGAATATAATTTTACTTGTTAGCAAAACAAAGAGTGGGTTCTTTTTCCCATGCAAAAATAACATGTAGGAAATCATTTGCTCTTTGCTTTTTGTTTTTCAATGACTTAGTCAATAGAGATGTCAAATTTCATTTGCATCATGGTTAATGTGCCACCCGGGGTTAGCAGAACTCAGTCAATAGAAGAGGGTGAGTGTGTGAAGATGAAGTTTATTCCAGGATAACAAATAAACAGAAAAGCAGCAATACTTCAGAGACATGATGTGAAACTTATGCTCACTTTTTTCTTTTGATCGATTCAAAGAATAAAAGCCAGAGAGAGGCAGTTAATTATACATACTTCATTAAGATTGGCTTGAAATAGTTGCAAAATTGATGGTCATCTCAATTATAAAGGTTAGCTCTGGCAGATGATATTTAGTGCACTTCAGAAAAATACTTATTTCGGATTTACTTTCTGGGACACAGAGCCAATGACTGTATATTGATTAACTTGGACTACTATGACTATTGTAAGACAAGAAAAGTCAGGGGATTTCTATAAACTGAGTTGACATTTAGGTTAAACTTCATTTGAGCTGGAACGTATTAGAAAATAACCTTTTGTCCAGAGACAAAACAAAAGAAAGGTGCAACACTGCCCAGTTATCTTACTAGCACTTGATATTTGGTAACATTTAACTTTGAAGAAAGAAAACTCTGCTCATTTTGAAGATAAAGTTTTCATTTTTTTCATGAAAATAAAAGGTTTCTTATTTGTAGCATGAATAACTGTTCCAGAAAGAAAAATCACAGAATAATAAATAAAAACTTCCAGATTTAAATGGCTTTGTAATTAAAAATAATGATAATAATTAAGTAGAGTAAAACAAATATTAAAGTGTTTATAATTAATATCTTCAGTGTGCATGTCAGAATTTTCAAATGTGACATGCATGTAAGGGAATAATATCCTTTTCTCTCTAGTTAAAAGTATAGGTTTCCCAATTTCTTCTGAACTTGTAATTCCAAAACAGTGTCCTTGGCCTTGAATTCTTCTCACCTAATATGAGGACATGAAGAGCTATCTTCCACCACACTGCACTAGATTTTTTTTTTCTTTTTTCATGCAAAAATAAGTGCATTAATGTCAGTGGGACAAAGATCTTAACTGGCTGAGAGTATAGTCAATATAAATACTGTCAAAGTAATTACTTTACAGTTTTATGAATAATTTTACTTATTTTATAAAGATGAAAGTAAAGCTTTCCAGAGATAATCCTTCAGTGCAGATATCAATGGATATAAATAATTTGAAAGAATCAGGGGATTGTATCAGAAATATGTATTCATCCTTAAAGGGTTACGAAAGTAGAAGTCAGGTGAGTAAATGCCTACTAGAAAGGTTTCAGTTGCTTTCTCTGAAACATGCTGAAAAATGTGTTAAAACAATCTTGAACTATTTAATACAACTCTAATTAATCATTTATTACTGCAAGTTCCAATCTAATGTCTCCTTTAAGAAGCTGCCAATTCAAACACCGCAAGTAGGAGCCCTTGACGTTTTGTTTTGATGTTAGAGATTTTGGGACATGACAGACAAATATCATGAGCAACATCCTTAAACACGTCTGATTCATGTAATTTTCTGGAACATCTCGATTTCAAACAAAGCTTAATGTTACCAGTAGATCAAATGAATGGAAGATAATGGCTACATATGTTTCCAAATACAAATCTAAACAAATTAGGGAGGAAAAATGTTCCACTTACTGAATTTACAGAATTCAAGTGAATTACCAGTTGAAGATACTCCCATTGAGATTTTTCTTTAATTATTTGAATGTTCTGCCCAGCAAAACTTAAATTCTAAGAAAGTGAATCACTAAATCCTGAAAATAGATTTTTTTTGTTGTTGTTACTCAGGACTTAAGTAATTTTTTTTGACATCTCTTTTTTTTCTGGATAACAATGTTTTTGAGAATTCACAAATTGTTACTGAAAAGAACATAATATATATTCCATCATATGTGTGTATTGTGCAGTTTTCTGAACTAGGAGCTGCAAAAGGCAAAAGTGAAAAACAACTCTTATGTGATACTTGAATTTTTTAAACTTGTACTTCTTTCTGATGTCAAGCTACCAGCAACCTTAGGAAAACTTTAAGCCAGTCAGCTGTGGAGGTTTTTTTATTTCAATTTAGTACAGTTAAACAAAATTTGTAGAGCTCCTTCTTTTGCTCAGTGGAATGAACAAAGCTGTAAGAACAGATATAACTTTGATAAGAAAGTCAACTGAAGCAATACTAATAGTAACTGGAGATAAAGTTTTCTGTTTATCGCCTAAATATCTGTGTTCTGTAGTGTAGAGTGTCATCAGGGAGACCATCCTATTTCCATAAGGTGTGTGTCTTCCTTTGTTTTAGGAGAAATGGGACCTACATTTAAATAAGAGAGTTAGCCAGGATTCTTACATAAGACCCAAAGAAATTATTGAAATTACCTTTTCCAAGCTTCTCTCTTAATCAAGCCATAAGATTTATAAAATCTTTATGGCTACAGCATATACTTTAGGGCAAAATAATAAGTTTGAAAACAAAACACATCTAGTGATGGAGATGCTGCAAAAGCTTGTGGTAAAGTTGATCTAATGCTTACTCTCTTAAAATATTAAATGTGTACTTATTTCAGCCTAAGAACCTTCAGCTTTAATTTTCAGCCTTTGGATTTTATTGTACCATAGAGTTAGTTTGCAGAAAGCTCCACTGGCAGTTTTGTGTTCAAATGCATTTCACTCCTGCACAGGCCACCTTTAATGTTTCCATTAGTATGAACACTTGAATTTTTTACCATAAGTCATAATTTTAATACTTTTAAATCAGTAATACCTTTTCCCTGAACCCTCTCCAGCTTCTTAACATCCACTGTGAAGTATAAAAACAGTTTTCTAACAGGAATTGTGCAAGAGAACTGACGTATATGCACAATGTTTATTCATTTACATAGCAGAGGCTGTTTCATGTGTTTGGTTATGACACTGGCTCAGGAGCTTGTGCTTGTTTGGTTTGGGAGCTCTTTCAGAGTCCTCCAACACAGAAATGTGCCCTGTGTTCTTGGTACTTAGCAACATCATTTTGCCTCTAGTGACATTGAAATACATATTTTTTTTTTTTTTTGGCTTTTGCTGACTTTTCAGGTAATCCAAAATCAGTGACCAGTTTATTGTGTCATTTGAAAACCTTATTAGATAGGACTAGAGTTTTTTAAGGTCATTTATAAAACACATGAAATAGGTACTAGGCCATCTGGGACTCCAGATTCTTCTATTTACTCTCAATATCAACTAATCATTTTTTTAATTGATTTCAGTGTTCAGGATGCTTCACGTTTTGAATAAGACTAGATCAATTTAATGTGAATATTTGTGGTATTTGGTGAGATGTCTTTTAGAAATCTAAGCAGAATTGTATCAGAAACTGTAACAGAACTATTGTTTATAAGCTAAATTTAAAACCACAGCAAAAAAAGAGAAATCCTCCCAAGATATCTAAGATCTAAGTGAAGATCTATTTTCCCTAAATACATGTTGATTTGTATTAATTGCTTTCCTTTAATTACTTAATCCTCTATCAGGTCTTTTTTATAATTCATGCCAATCAACAGGGGTCTTATCCTTTATTAATTGATTTCTATTTGTTATTTTTCAACAGATTGATGTCAGATTGATAGATCACTAATTACCTGATCAATCTAATTGCAACTTTTTCTTTTTCTTTTAGTTGTCACACTATCAACTTTCTTTCCCTGCTCTGAAATTTCTAGCGTTTCAAGACTTGAAATGTCATATCAGCAAATCAGACTGTTTCTTGGCTAATTCTTTACAACTCTTGGATGTAAATTATCCAGACCAGCTGATTTGAAAGTGTGCATCATAATTACTTTTGCCTCAGTCTGTTTACTTTATAAAGGCTATGATGAATATTTCTTTGTCATCTAAAACATGTGAATTAATCAGGTTCCCAATTCTATAATAATAATCCATTTATAAGATACTGAAAAAGAGCAGAAGTCAGCATGGTGTCATTGTACATGACTTCTTAACAGGTATAAATGACTGTAGAGAGTCACAGGAGAATCTGCAAAAATTGGATTTATAATCTGCAAAGTAATGACAATGCTCCTACTTTGCCTACTGCTATGCGTGCTCCATACAGTAGGTACCAGCAGGGTCCTGCTCAAAAAATTGTAACTTATTTATGTGATCCTCCTGTGAAAATAAAATCTGAAAGGTAAAAAATTTACATTAAAATTTTTGGATGGATATGTCTTTATCCTTGTTCTGTCACCAGTGCTACTACACTTTATAGAATATTTTTCCATGGAAAATCTTTTTAAAAATAGGTCAGCCTCTGCTGCCACAGGGGATAAATTTTAGTTTCTGGATCCGCTCTTGAACAAGACTGACAAGCTGGTTGCTGTATTCTGGCAGCTTAGGAGGAGATGTGCCTTTCCCTCTACATCTTTCCCAAGTAGAAATATCTAGAGCAGCAAATTTTGGCACTTCATTTCCAGCTGTGGGAGAAGGCATTCATGGGCTATTTTCCAAATGGCAAATAGTTTGTATGAAAGCATCCCTAAACTGCGGTGCTTGCGGTTCAATCCTATAGACTAGAAACACACTGCACATTTTTGAAATATTGTTAAAGATTAAATATTTTTTAAATTTTTAATGAAAGTGTTTGGATATAAAATATGTTAACTAGTGTTCATGCTTGAAATTATGCTATTCCTCAGCAGTATGAATTAATTAGTTCATTAGTTTGTTTTTAGGACTGAAGGAATTGCACACCAAAAAATGTCAAATTTCATTTGAGTTAGACCGCACTGTGTGTCATGGCTAATATGTTTAATAAGTAACCTTTCCATCCTGTTATTGTCATATTCAGTCTATCCCTGCTGGATTGGAATTGGTAACAGTGACTTTTTTAAAGAGCATGTAACACTGGTAATGCCAAAGTGACAGTCAGTGCACCAATGGCAATGAAATAATTATAGGGAATTATAATTTCACAGACTAGGTAATCACAGAATGGCAGGATTTTTTAAGAGATGAGGAAAAAAAAAAGTCTGCTCAGTGTTTTCAAGAGCACTGTTTGGTGGTTTTGCTCCAGTGACATTTGTGAAATGTAATTTCTTTTAATTTTATGTAATTCACCATAACTGCTCAAACACTTAATTCAGGGTGCTTAAAAACACTAATTTTAGTAAGGCAAAATCTCCTTGACTCAGAGTTTTTTGAAGGTTTTCTTGGCAAAAGTGATATACCTCCAGGAGTGATAAATGTGATTCTGGAGACCCGAAAGGTCTGCAGACATGCCACAGGTCCTAGGTGCTGGCCCTGATCCTTCGTAGTACCTGTTAATTCCTTACACACAAAAGAGAAATGTTTCAATTTATGCCTCAGGAAATAGTATTAAAAAACCAAGGAGAACTTGGCTTTCTTCAACAAAGTTTAAGAATTATGATGATATTGCTAGATAACAGGATTGTCTCATCATTCTTTCAGTTCCTGTGGCTGAAAAAATGATAGATCTGTTCTACTTTTCCCTCAAAAAGGCGGAGGGCTTTTTCTTCCTTTCCTTTTTTTTTTTTTTTTTTTTCCTCTGGTGTTAGTAAAATGTCTGTTTCAGGAGACATACCACATTTGTGAGGTGATAAGGCAAAGGTTTGATGCAACTATCATGATTATTTCTTGGAAAACTTCTAATTCACCTAGAAATATTAATATATTGTAAAAAATCCTATCAAATTAATATTAAAGCCTAAAACAAGTAAGAATTGGCATGGTACTGCCAAACAAAAAGTCCTCCGTTGAGCACTCATTCCGAACTTCTTACAAAGCTTCGTTAAAATATAGGCTTAGACACCAAACCCTGTTTTACAGCTAATAATAGGATTGTATTTACAGCTTGTATCTCTACCATTGACAAAAATTAAGGTAGAGATCATTCATGCCGAGACTGAAACCCTCCACTGTACAATGTTCCACCTGGCAGGTTCATACCCGAGGAGGCAGATTGTTCTGGCTGAGCTTGGAGCCGGGATGGAGGGGGACAAATTCTGTCTCTGTATATTAACTTTGTTTTGAATAATACACTCTGGAAGAGTATACTTTAGTAAAACTCAGCATTTTAAGGAGAATCAAAAAGAGAGTAGAAAGGGGCTAATGGTCTCATTATTGTGCCTCTTTCTTAGGGGGCGAGCATCCAGAGGATGCGTTTTGCGGAGTGTGAGTACAGAGGACTGAGGTTGCCATTTCAAATCTTTTCCTTGTTGAGGCCATCTCGACCATGGTTTTTGCAAGAAATCTAAGAAATGAACACCAGGTGGAGTCTCTCTCCTCGGATGTAGACAACATTTGGATTGCCAGACATCAAAGGATTCCTGAAGTTAGGGGTGGGGGACTTGGGGACAAATTTAAAATGCCATTTAGGCACCTATATACGCAGAGATGAAAGGCTTGTGAAGAACCTTAGTGTCACAGTGTCATTACCTTGCACTTCCGTGGGAAAAGAGGGAAAAAGCAATATCCCATGATACTGCTATGTTGTATATCATCTTTTTTTGCTGCAGAATATATGGCTATTCTTTTCATTTGGACCTAGACTTCATGACAGTAGTTGAAAGTGGTTACCAAGTGTCTGGGGAACAGGAGGAAGTTGAAGGCTAAAGGCCATTCAGTTTCAAACTTCTGATTAGTTTGGTATGAAGAAGGCACGTGCTGAAATACCATTACTAGATGCTATTACTTTTACATGCTTTTATTAACAACATTCTCTTTACATTAAGCATTACCTATCACTCTTATTTTTGTTTTGGTAGGCTCAGTGATGTGATCTATCCTGCTCTACCCTGAAGAATGTGGATAGTATTTGATTTTATGCTGCAAAGGCTTAAATCACAGAAATGTAGGACAACATGAGATCACTGCAGTGATTTCGCAGTCAGCAGATTGCAAGTTTAGTTCAGAAGGTCTATAGAACAATTCTTGATAAATGTATTCATAAATAGTGGTGGATAAGATACTATGTAAAACTTTATAAATAATAGGAGAGATCAAGGGGATGTCCCATGTGCTAGCATAAAATTTATTAGCTAAAATTCCTTGACATTTCTAGGGTCTAAGTCCTATGTTGTGTCTCAGAAGAAGCAGTGAGAATGGTCTCAACAAGTCTGACACATGGAAACACTGATAGCTCATAGGTTAACTTCTGTGATGCTCACAAAAGCATTTCACTTGCTTTGCTTTTTTGCCCGAGTAGCGACATCGACATTAGTGGGAATGTACCATCATTGGTGTTGTTAACCATCATGTTAAAGAAAATAAGTTGGGAAAAGGGATGTGACAAGGTCTTGCCAGTCTTAAGTTTTAATTATTACTGTTTCTCCTAGCCGGTCTTTATTAATTTGAAGTTTATGACTATATAACTTGGCTGTTGCCTGCTGTGATAATAGTCCTGAATGAAAAATGAAAAGAAAGACTGTATACACTCATGACTGCTTTGTTTACATTCTAGCTTTTCTTTCCTTTATAGGAGGTAACATAACTCTTACTGTAGAGCACTTGTAAACATCTACAGAAAAATATCTATGTGACAGTCATACAAGCACACAGTTTACACGGTGTGTGTACAGAACACTTTCTTGTGAAAAAGATGAACTGTAAAACTGTTTTTAATCAATTTTAGTTTTAATGAAAAATGTCATTTCAGCTAAAAGAGATGCTCATGAAAAATCATTGTTTTGCCTGAATATTTTGCTAAATATTTTATCATTTGGATTAGTACTATTGCTGATATAGATTAAATAATATCTCCACAAGATACATAGTAGCTCTCCAGGTGCTTCTAAATAGTCAAGTACTGCTGGATAAAAAGCAGAGGAGAACCGAGGCAAGCTTGGTAGACCGATTCTGGAATTTCCTTAAATTTTATTACTTATTTTGTGGTGGTATTCAAGAAAATATGTTGAATTATATGCCCTATTCAGTACCAACTCCTTTTAGTTAGTTTTAAAAGTTCATGAAAATTGAAGTACTTCAGAAGAAGACACTTAGTAATTATCATTACTAATCACAATCATCCGTCATTTAAATAAATATATGTTTTTCCTGGAAACATCTAACAGATCATCAGAAACAGGCTGTACCTAAAAAAAAATTGTCAGTCTTGTTTTTGGAGCAGAAACAAGTAAAAAGGCATATCATAGAAAAAGTAGAACGTTCCTGAATGATTTTAAAACACAAGGAAACAAATCAAAAACTAACACTTGCCCCTAGGATTTTAAATAGACTGTGATTAGAAACTGAAATGACTTTTTGCCAGGCATTTGCCAGTCATGATGCAAGGTTTCACTTAGCAATTCCTTAATGATTTCTTAATTAATAAAATCACATTAACAAGAACAGCACCGTTCCTTTATCCAGTCTGAAAGTCTGATTATTTTTTAAATCAAATGACAGTTTAATTTCAGAAATAGTTGTTATATTGCTGTTTAACCCCTGGACAATCAATTTCAATTATTCTTTTATTATTATTATTATTATTATGGTGGGTAAATATGAAAATTATGCTAAAAGGCAAGTAGCAGGTCTGTCACTTTGTGACTTTTTTTCTTTTTTACAGAATAAGTATTCTTTTACCTACAAATATTTCATAATCCCTACAAAAATGTATAATCAGTCTTAAGTCTTGGTCATACCTTAGAACTATTAATAGAAATTTCAGTACAATACTACCTTTAATTTTTGCCAGTGTACATTCTGAATACTGCAGAAATATTAGAAAGATGGATTTCATTTAGATCCAGATTTCCATTTGGTTTAGTATTTGATGGTCAACTAAATCTCTCAAAACTTAGAACAAATCTGTTGGGACCAGTATTTCATAAGACCTGTGTTTTGGGGTTTTTTTCCCCCTTTTTTCCCCATTACCAGCTAGATTTTCCACATGAAGAGACTGTGTTACATTGATTTTTCATAGTACCTCAGCATTCCCTGAATTTACAAACTATTCTGGGGTGGGGGGGGGGGGAACCTTCAGCATCCTCAAAAAAATGAATCGGTTATTCCCCTGCATCTCTTGCTTACTTGTAATTGCTGCTTTGCAATGTGTGATGGAGGACAGAAGCTTATGAAAGTAGTATAAAAGGCTGAACATCTTCCCAAACAATCATATTCTAAATCAGTGTTAAATCTCAGTTCACCATAAGTTAGGGAATGGAAAAGTCTTTCCTAGAGAAATGTTTTCCCTGCTGTAAGAGAGCCAGAAACAACCTTACATCTCACATCTTTCAGTTTTCATCTGAAAGCTACCACTGAGATTTTTGGTTGTTTGTCTTGTTGCTGTATATGATTTTCTTTTCCTAACCTGTCTGCATAAGCCACGGACAAAATGTTGGTACTTCATGTCAAAATCTGCCTGTCCTAACTTAATAAGTATGTTCTTGAGAGTCAATATGTACAATATTTGAATATAATCTGATGATAATTAAAAGATGATACAAACAAATGTTTACATTTGTTTTATTTGGACATATATAATTTGACTTGGAATGGAGCTACCTCCCAAAATCTCGTAAATCTCATACATTTCTCTAGCATGTGAGGAACAGATCTCTGAACACCCATAGACTGTTTAAAGAAACTTAAAGAAATTTAGAAAAAAATACTAAAAATATGAACCGTAATTCTACAATGAAAATACCTCTGATTGTATAAATAACTGATGATATAACTCCTTTCACAGAATTTGTGATCTAGTATCATGGAAAAAAATACCAAGCAACTTCAGAATATAAATACCACAGATTAGAGCACCTTCTGAATAGGCTTCCATTTATATGCCTTTTAACAACATCACCTAGGTTTCCCTATGTATTATTCTTCACATGTTTCTTCATTTTCATTGTCTTTCCACTTCTCCTCTTCTGTGGTTGCTACCCAGGGTTAGCCTGTTCTCTCTGCAACAAATTAGATTTAATAATACAGACTACTTTTTCTCTTGTTTCACTTGGAGCTTATGTCTCCGGTGATACTCAATAACATCAAAGTGAAGACTAGTAATGCCTCGTAGTGAAATATTTCAGACATCACATTTATATAGCCATTTTCATTTCTGAAATATTTAAACATGATAATCTTTTTAATGGACACCAACTTGCCCGTAGTGATCTGTGCCTTTGGGCCACAATATTGCAGAGAGCTCTCTTTAGAGCTGTCCTTGAAAAACCCTCAAAGACTTTGGCCGGTGAAGAATGATGAAGCATAACTCCTCGAGGGTATATCCCTAAAAGAGCTAGAGATGTCCAGGCTTCGTCTGTTGTTCCGAATGTCTCACCTTTAATGTAAGTAAGAGAAATAAGGAGATTACCTTACAGCATTTGGGATCAAATATTCTGGTTCTGTTATTGATTCTGGCTGAGAAATTTTTTGCATTGATAATGAAATATCACCTTTATATAGAAAATTAGAATTCTATGTCATGTTGAAAACTGACTCTTTTTTTTTATATCACCATTAGGGATAACATTTTTTGAATTTTGTTGCTGCTGTAAAATAATTAAAATCTGAAGCTATGTGTTTTACTGTGCAGTACAAACATCATCAATAACATTACGGTGGCCTCTGGAAATCCTGCCATTTATCTAAGATGTGGCATATGGTCTTGCCAGATGAAAACAAAAAAGTGACATTTTAATAATGTCAGGTTTGGTTATTTGCTCCACAGTACGCAAGTGGAGATTAACCCTCCCGCACTACATGTAGAAAGATGGGGTCTCTACCCTGAGGGGCTTTAATACAGGAAACTGAAATGGTGCGGCATATTAGTGCAGCAAGTACTAGAGAGAGGCAGCAGCAGCCAAAGGCCAGGGCTACAGCGATAAGTTCAACCATTCCCTACAGACATGCTCTTTAATATTGTTTTTTGTTATTTCTGCTGCTGAGGAAATAGAAGTTCCCATCCACTGGTACTCCACTCTGCTATGTACTCCACAGCTGAAGAAGCAGCTCTTCTTTACAGTTAATAGACCAATACAATCGTAGGGGGGGTGAAAGCAAGGAAAAACTGACAATATTCATCAGCATGATGAGCAAAGGAGTCAGCATGCCAGTAACCTAGTCTTTCCATTGACAAGAAAAGCCTGGAACAGTGTGTATTTCTCCTCTGTTTCAGTATATCGGGTGATTTTGAAGGGCAGCTGTTTGCAACATTGGAAAATTATCCAAAAAGTAAGGTTATAATCCTGCACAATCAGACTCTTACTATTTTGAGTCTACCAAACAGCAGTTGTCATAGTCCCTAATTTTTAAGACTTTCCCTCTCTTTTATGAATTTACACTGTAAGGATATGTGGAAGGTAAAAGACACGTGGATACCTGCAATATAAGGATATCTGGTTTGTCATGGTATCTGGTTAATGGCTATTCAACATAAAAATGAGGCAGGAGAAGGAAAGCTGAACACCTAAAAACACAGACTCTAACAAATAGGAGACAACAGAGACAATAGCAAAGACCAGAGCTCACAGGCGACCAAAGGGACCACTGGAGGGTAGCCTTGGAGAGGTTCAGCCAGAGCTTCATGACTGGTAAGAAGGAAGGAAACAAGATCGTGATGAGCCTCATGGGAAGGGCAAACTTACTATGGGATATTGGAGGTGCTTCCGGAATTGTGTAACACTTCTAACGAGAGATTGTAAGGGAATTGTGGATGTATAAGAAATCTATGGGGTGTGCAAGGGTGGGGAAAGGGAGTGATGAAAGTGGTTGGGAGAGGAACAACCGTGGGAAAATGGAGAGGAGGGTGACAAAAGGGTCTGGCCTCATGTAAGCAGGCTGCTGGTCTGTACGCTTGTCTGGCTGAGTCATGTGCCTCCTCGCCCCAGTCTGTCCTGTCTTTACTAAACCCCACACATGGCTGTGTGACTTTATTCTGGTCTATGTGTGATTTCCTTGTGAACTTCAAGTGGGACTAGACAGCAAGCAGGAGGAGACCCTAATCTTGCCAGAGCCCAGGTTGGGCTGGTTTGAGGATCCTGGGCAGACCCAGGGTCAGGGGCTAAGGTACTTGGGCGTGTGCGTGCACCTGTGCATCAGGACAGTGTGGGTGCGTGTCCTTGCATTGCTGAGCTCCAACCCTGATCAGCTGGAGAGGAGGACCAGGGTCACCCCCGGTGCTGCTGTTGCTGGTGAGAGCACTGCTAGTTGTTCAGTAAATACATTGCTCTCTCTCTGTATTGATGTGTGTGTGTGGCTGAGCATGAGTATATATACTCTGTGTGTGTGTGTGTGTGTATGTGTGTGTGTGTGAGTGTGTATGTGTTGTATGTGCATCTGCATCTTTATAACACCCACTCAGCCTTACTGCTGGCTGCAACTACTAGTGGGAGCAGGAGCAAACAGATGTGGAAGGAGAAATCCCCCGTGTCTTCAAGTCCTCTGGATTTGGCTTCCCTTAACAGATATTACTTTAATTATTTACTTAATAGTATTCTTTCTTTTCTCTGTTATCCCAATACACTCCTGTTTATTGGGATAGCCTATGATAGGCAGGCTTAGGGCAGATGGAGTCTGGGTGTTTTCTACTCTCTTCTGTGGGCAGAAAAGCAGTCTCAGGTTTCTCTTCCCCATGTAATTGAGTGAGAGGTGGAAACCACAAACAAACTTTGTTATGGAATGGAAAGATGTGAATACATGTGAAAATATGTAGAAAGACAAAATGAATGTCAAGGACTGATAGCATCCTTTAGAGCATTTCAATGGGAAACAAGGATTAAGCAATTGTGCAATTTGTCCATCAGCGTTTTCTTCCTCTTCCTTTCCAGTAGTAATAGAACTCACTAGCCAACTCCAGGGGGATTTGGCAACACTTTCAAAGTTAAAATTCACCAAAATTTAGTGAAATCAATATCTGAGCACAGAAAAAAATATAGCTTCACTGAGAGAAAGTCAGGTAGAGTGTGGATATTCTACCTTCTGTTCAACAGCAGCTGCTGAGCAAATTGATACCTACAGTGATAGACAAAGTACAGCACGTGCTTTACTTTGAGAGATACTGTAAAGGTGCTGCAAGGAACTGATGTTGCCGTATTTGTGGATGTAGGGTTTGGGGGACAAAGATCTATAGACGAAGTGGCTTTAATCAACTTTCTTCTTGTAGAATGAATTTGGAGTTTTAGAGTTTTAATTTTCTGAGTTTTTTTTTACAGAACATTTAAATGTGATGTTTGTCAGTAGTCTTTTGGATAGTGCTGTTTAATGATTTATTTTATCATAATTGCATTAATTCCAGGAAATATTTGTGCATTTTTTCTGTGTTTTTATGGCTACAGCTGAAATTCTTTAAACCATTTGGTATACATGAAATGTGTATGAAATATCTACTTTTTGAGTGAGCACATAGCTCTGTAGTTACATCAGCCTTTTTTCATGATGTCTGGCAGACTGCTTAATTTGTCTACCACATCAAATAAGGAGGTATTTGGAGACAGGGAGACATGACCTTTATTCTGAATGCACTTTATACGTATGTGGATTCAAATATGATGTGGATTTCTTGTTCATTTTTAATTTTTTCTCAAAAGAAAAAGATTATGTCATTACAGTATTTGTAGCATTTCCAAATTCTCTAAGTAATAATATTCTCTAAATAATAATAATGATATTTTTCCACAGCAATCAATTAGCAATCTAGGAAAAAGTCTATCTGGGGATTGTGAAATATACATAATAACAGACCAGAATTTTTGGTAAGGCAGTCTCTGCCACTGACGATGAGTACATCATATATCCATACCTTTGGAGGCTGCCATGGCTACACTAAGGTTATGTGACAGAGTAGTATTGGGACCTCTGCCCACTTATGAATTCTAGCCAGTAGAAACAAGAACCAACAGCTAGATACAAACAAGCACATGGGAGTGTTATAGGTGGAAGGGGAGACCCGAGAGAATACTGGCTGCCATGAGACGTATCGGCTCATTAGTCATTTTTAAGACAGCCATAGAAAAGCAAAATGCTTTTTGTCCCTCGGTTATGTGTCCTCCCTCTGCAGGTGGCACCTCAGCCTGAGGCTCCATGGCAGCCTACGCCCAACTTTGGGCTACCTGCATTCCTCTTCCTTTCCTGCTTGTGTGTGGTCCTGCCACCTCTCTTTCAAATCCTGAGCCAGTTTGGTGCACCAGCCTGGCAGAAAACTGCTCACTTTCAACTCCCAGATGTTTGTAAAGAGCTGGATCAGTACCAGAACTCATGCAGCTGGAGAAGGAACAAATTCTTTAAATTATTCCAAATAGTCTTTTTTTTTTTTTTTTGAATTAGCACACAACTCTGTAGTTACATCATTCTTTTTTATAGTGTTTGGCAGAAGATTCAATGTGTCTACCAGGTCAAATAAGCAGGTATTTGGAGAGAGGCAGAGGACCACGTAGGCAAGGAAGATGAGGAGGGAGAGGAGCTTGCCTGGCCGCAGTCAGATGGGCTGGGAGCAGCTCTGCAGCTGAAGCCAGACTGCACTGACACTCCTAGCTGGTTTCAGAGCAGAGGGAAACAGATTAGTATAAAGCACAATCGGTTTAAGAGAGTGAGTTATGCCTAGTAGTCAAACTGACTCCCTGTTTCCATTTAGCAATCTGTCTGTATTAGCCTCTTCAGAGCTAAGCTAAGAGAGGCTGAACTTGGAGACTAATCTCCCACTACAGATGGTCTCCCTAGCAAGGAATTAGTACATTTCTAAGAAGTGTGGGGTTTATGCTGCGCTTTTCCTTAATTTCATTAAAGCTATCAGTTTCTAATGCAGGATATAAAGCTATAAAAATATGTTGGTTGGTTTTTTGTTTTTCCAAGAAGGCCTGCTTAAAATCCCCTCGCTGGAAACTCAGCAATATTCACATTACAGGGAACTTTAAAATGTGCGCTGATCTGCAAAACAGAGCATGAGTGATGTGGGCATTACTTATATAATTGGTTTTGTGCATACTACAATCACACACTGGCCTTAAAATGTACCCCTTGGTGTGCTCATTATATCCATCTCTCACCCAGTTCTGCAGTAGATATGTACAGTCATTTGTCACCATTTACTGTTAGAAAAGCCACAAATATGCAGCTAAGTGTCATTTACTTTAACAGTCCCAAAAGAACATACATGTTAATAATATAAAAAGCATGATAAAAAATTGACATTTCTCTTATTGTGTTCTACAGATTTGACAGAGATGGCCTACAGTCATGTTATCCTCAGTATTTTTCATTTGTTGCTGTTTAGTTGGTAGAGATTAGATAATAAAACCAGCAACTCTTATAATGGTAATTTTGGTTCTGGCTGCTGATAGTGTGATTTATTGTTAATTGTGGAATACTTTCATATTAACATCTTCTCATTTTAAATGATTTAAGAACTTTTATGTGTTTCTTTTATGCAATCGCTAGATTTATATCTTTGAAAATTATTCTACATTTTGTATAGTTCTTTAAAGGAGTATTTAATTGCATGAACCTTTAAAGACACAGATAAATCTCTTGTAAAGCAAATATAGTGTGAGTGGTTACTCCATAATTTAAAGCTGTATATCATGGCGTGCTATAAAATTTTCTTATCAGCAGTTCTTGGCAATATAAATTGATATGTTTGGTGTTCGCAGGTAATGTACTCTTTCCTGTAAGTCACCTTATTCTGATTTACCCTTAAGCTAGTCTCTGCATGGAGGGTATTGTACTCTTGTTTTATTAACAAACTCATTGGTGAATCACAAGCAGTTCATCTATAACCATAATTAGTAGAGGATGACCATGAGTAATTCAGTCGTGCAGATTACCCAAGACACTTCGATTACTGCTCTGCAGCACTAAACTGAATATTCAACTTTGTGAATCAAAACAGTACTGCATGTGGTAGCAGATATATCCAGAGGCCTAGGGCACAGTTTGTCTGTTTGCTCTGAATTGATAACCTCTTACTGCACTATTTCTCAAAGGGTTTATTTGCTGCAGCAGCTATTCGTATTACTCTCCTGATTGCAAACTAGCTTGCCTCAGTGCTTAAGAATGATAAGGAAAGAGGAGATCCTCACTGGCAAACTGCAAGAGCTTCGCAGGGATTTGAACGGAGGCTACAGGTTACAGCATCCTCCTAGGAGGGCTGCAGCGGGTGAGGGCTGATATTCCCAGGCCCGTTGTCAGGCCAGAAAGGCTAATTACTCCTATGTCAGGATCTTTGTGAAGAACCAGTAATGAACTCTATATCCCGTGTAGGTATTTGTTTCCATTATGTTCATCAAAGTAGACATGCAAGGTTCAGTGGAGAAGGTATCTCACGCTGAAGCGGTCGTGCTAAGGGTGTAATTACGACACGTCCCAGCTAATAGCAGGCTGCTGCCACCCCTTTCTCACTCCCTCCCAGACACTCTGTTGCTTCCTTTCCATAAGATTTCATAACCATTGATACGCTATTTGCTATTATTTATTATTAATAATTTATCACATGAATTGGTTTAACCAGTTGCTCAGATGCAGTGTCAGGAACAGAGGGGGACGAAACAGTTGTACCACTACTATCAACCAAAGGCCTGAGCTTTGCTGCTGTACATGTAATGTAATAAAGTCACCCTGAGTCACTCGAGGGGAGAGATCTGGGGGCGTTTATACTCTCACTAAGTTGAGGAATGGGTAATTTGTCTGTCATAAAAACTGCTCAGGACTAAGAAGACCATTTGCATCTCTAGGGAAGTGAAACAAAGCTTATTTTAATTCAGACAGATGGTCAGACTATCTCCTGAATGAAAGAGAAGCAAACTAATTTTAGAAAAACAGATTAAACCTACCTAGACTTGCTGGAGGGCTCCAGAAAGGAAATTAACTATAAAACCAAGTGTGTCTTACCAAGACAGGATTTTCTTTCACAGATACAACCTTGGGTACAAGGTAGGGAGAAAAACAAAGTCCACAGGTGCCAGAGAAGTCTGCAGCACATCACCTAGACAAAAGGATTTCTGATTTAATCACAGAGCAAGTAGGTTAAATGGAGTTTTCCCCTGCTTTTTCATAACTGTGTCAGCTATTTTAGATATTTTGAATAACTGCTTTATTTGCATTTTTCCTTAACCTATCTTGCATTAAGAATGATTTTAAGGTAACCTGACAATAATAGTGTGATCCTCACTGAAGGCTTAGGCAAATCTAGAAACCCGGCCACCTTGACTCCTTAAGTGCCCATGTTCTCCCGAAAACCCAAAAGGGAATGGAGAGTGTCTGCAAAAAAATTGCATGACAGTGGTGAGGAGCTTGTGTTACAGAGGTCAAGACAGAAGAGAAAAGTTTCTATCAGAAGGGCTGTCTGGCATCTAATCAGGCACAGGAAAACATGCATGGATTCTTAGGATTTTTAGAGAATTTATCACAACATTGAGAAGGAGCTGACTATAATTAGATCAGAAACTGACAGTCTTTTACAAACATATAGGCTGAAGGTTATCTAGAAAGTTGTGAAGGCCAGTTTTAACCACAATAATTGTTATGAACTTCAGGATAACTTTAAAAGAAGTAGTCATATCAAAATGTCTTCTGGAAGAAAAAATAGATCAGTTTTGTGCTTCCTTTATCCACATGTAACAAAAACAAATTTAATAAAGGAAACTTCAGTCGAGATTCCAAACTCTGCAGTGCATTTTTGCTATTCTCTTCATGGAAGGCGAAAAAATTTTTTATATGTGAACTCATATTGATCAGGGAGTATTTCATGATAGGGACCACCACCACACAACTCAAAATAGTGATATAAAAGGAAATCATACCAAACCAGGACTTTTGTGTTTAGCCAGTGATGAAACAGGCTCAGAGTAGTGAACTTTGACTCTAATTTAGACTTTGTGAAACACATCAGCAATGAAAAAAATGAAAATGGAAAAAGATGTGTTGCAACAGCAAAGCTAGTTTAACCAAACATATCTTCCAGAGGCTGGAAATTCAGCTGTATCAAAACTCAGATGAGAGAGACAGGAACCGCTCTGGAAAGTAAAAAACGAAATTTGGAAATACACAGAACAGATATTTCCCCCTTTCCTTTTCCAGCTTTATTTATTTATTTATTTATTTTTATTTTGCACTTTACTCCCTTCTTCCTCTCTCATATTTCAGTGAACTACAGAGAAAATAAGGAGATGCCGATGAAAAGTGGAAGGTGCTGAAAAAGGCAGTTGATTCTTTTGACTATACTTTACAAGAGAGAGTGTTGTGTGGTATCACCCTTTTTAGATAACAAGAATGCAAATGTTGTTGGAGACTTTAGTGTCACAAAAGAAGGTTATAGGAAAAAATGATAAATTTAAGATCAGTAAATCAAAGGGACTAGATGATATACTTCCAAGAATGAAGGGATGTAAGATTATAATAAATAATTTCCTATTTCTAAATTAAATATGCCGTGTACATACCTAATTAGCACTATATTGTATGACCTTACTGCTACTGAGATTTATGACAATTTATTAGCATTAGAATGGTTTTACATATTTTGCCTTCATCAAAATGCAAGATTTACAAATATAGCCTATGCATAAAAATAACCTCTAAGAAAAATGTAACATGATGTTTATCAAGTGACTGTCCCTTAAAACTGCTTATATTTCAGCCATGAGTGAATAAAATGTAATAATTCAGCCTTCTGTATTTTATGCCTTGCAGGAGCAAAACATTTCTAAAGGAAATGGTGCTTTTTAATTCAGGAGAAATGCCAGATCATTTCTGTTAGACCACAGTTTTATCTACTGAGACTCTGCAGCATTTAGTCACTTCTAGATAATTAACAGAGGTATATCCACATCTATTGACATTTTATTTTTTATGTGGGAAAACTCATTTCTCATTTTTTAACATATGGCTATAAACTTCTAGAGTCATGTAACCCTCCCCAGAAAAGCCAGAGTTTTAACACATGGAGGGATTACAGCAATTAGAGTCTCTGTTCAGATTTTCCAGAAAGGTGTCAGCGTTTAGGACACATTTTTTAAGTGCTTGGCATTCTGGGGCAGGCAGATTGCCAAGCTTCTTTTAACATGAGGCATTGTTGTAAGTGTTGAAATATAAATCCTTTATAACAACTTGCAAATTCTTTCTTTCCTCTTCTAGAATTAAATGTTTTCCCATCTAGAGTTGAACGCAAATAGATTGAGTAGAGCAATTTTCTTGCCGAGAAGAACCGACTCTTATACATTTTCTTTTACTAGTGTTTATTATCCCTATACTTTTGTCCCTGTGCTAGATTTCTGCAAGTTTGGACTGAAATATCTGTGCTTTTGACCCTGTTTGTGAATTATATAGTGAACATCTATCTGGAGCTTCATGCCCCTTTTCTGATTTTGTGTCATATCCACTCCTGAGCAGACAGTTACATACTGACAATTGTCACATACAATACTAACGTAACTCACAATTGACTCTTGTTCTTGCCTTGACTTGGAGACAGTGTTGAGTGAAAATGGGAAAAGTAGTTGTCCTGCAAACAAATCAACTTTTTATCATAAATTTGACATGCACCACAAATTAATGGAGGCAATTTCTATAGTAATAATGCAATCCCTGGAAGAACTGCAGCTGTCTATTCAGGTGCATTCAATCTCTCCTTGATGGGAATAATTACCTTCCATCCTTGCTGGATAATTGCCTTTTGATTGAGGTCATCAGAGCAATCAAGTCTGTGAGAGGCAGAAATCACTGCTAGGGTGAAAAGAGAAGGGGAGAGGAGGGTAGAGACCAGAACAAAAATTTTAGAAGGGAGAATTAATGAGGAGAATTTGCATGTTTTTTACCCCTTCTTTGTTTATAGTGATATTTTAAATGATGTGATTAAGTGAAATTATCTGGATGTGAAATGTGTTAAAGCCCATGTCTTTTTTTTTTCTTTCTCCAGAAGAAGAGTGTTATTTTGTCAGTCTCTGAACAGTAAATTTTCTAATTGTAGGTTTTCTAATTGTAGGCTTTGAAAATAGTTTCCCTTTGTGAATTTCTGCAACAGTTTGGAACTCTCTCTCTCTCTCTCTCTCTCTTTTCTTTCTTTTTTTTTTTTTTCCTCTACCTGTCAGTTGTTTACACCAATGAACTTAGTAGCTTGGATTTTTAGTCCTGGGTCTTTGGATCCCAATATTTGTCAATATTATTGGAAATTGCCTTCATCTGTTAGTGATTCAACAGTGATACAGCTCAGGATGCCGTTTGTTATTCTAGTATACACATCTCTAGTTACTCTGTCAATCTGACATTACCTACAATAAAGGCAACAGTTATTTAGGGTAGCAGCTGACAGTTTCAGCGTTGTATTTCTGGGTTGTATTGAAGAGGAACTTTTTTGCTTTTGTTCCACAAATTATGAATAAAGATCATAAGACAGTTATGTGCATTTTTTTCTCTTTTTTAACAATATTAAAAAAGGTGATGAAACACCCTCTTCCTTTAAACCATTTTATTTATTTCTTTTTGGGCATAGGTATTAACACTTCTAATTTCCATATATAACAAAAAATAGTTTTGCTCTCCAGATGTACCTGACTAAATTCTGCCAAAGAATAAAAATCATAAGGGTGATTCTGATAACTGGTTGTATAGAAGAAGTAGTTGTATTATGTAGTAAATAAAATTTATGCATTTTAAAAGACAGCCTTTGTATTAATTTTTAAGTAAATCATAAAATACAAGTAGCAAATTTATATTCTGTGTAACCTGATGTCTTTACTTCTGACTGCTGTAGGGGGAAATGCAAATTCTGTCTCTGCTGTCATTTCCCTCCTATATTTAAGAGAAAATGTGTCCCACAAGCAGCAGATGCCATTCATTCCTCAGAAAGGAAGTCTCTGGATATTTCAGTTATCATGTAAAGTCACCTCAGATCATCCATGCTCAGGCTGGCATGGTAAATTTACTTTTGCTGTGCATGGTCAGAGGGCTAGGTTTTCATGCACAAGTGTATTACAATACATTCCATGTTGTAGATAAAACTAAGCAATTTTTGGTGAGAATGGGCATGTTAGTAAATAAGGAAACAGCTCAGGAAAGCTCTCCCTATGTTGCTTTGGCAGGAGACTGCATGCTGAAACGTCATCAGCCACTTTGGAAACATACATGATGTTTCAGCTAACAAATATAGTGTTCTTGAACTGGCACTGAATTAACATGAGCAGGTGATTTCATATTTTTAATGACTTGTCAAAAATTGTTAACAGAGTCTGCTTGCTGCTGGGAGAGCCATTAAGTAAAACACATAGCAACAATGCTTCCTTTTGTTATCCTTGCTTTTAAAAATGTGTTTAGATACAACAGATGCCTTAAAACTGGGAGTCCAGAATATTTAAAAAGTGCAAGAAGTAGACATATATAGAAGTCTATACATTTGATGCATTAAGATACTCTGTTACTTGTAGTGATTCTACAACAGTTTCCTCTTTCATTAGGAAAATTTATGAGTGGGATATTCCTGTTGTTCATAGAAAAAAAGGTTATATAAAATTTACAGTCTGACTACAATCTAACATGTTAAACATGTTAGAATATGTGAAACTTCTCACAGTAGAGGTTAACAAAAATTCTCTTAGCGCTCCTCTGAAAACACAGCTGAAAGGCACATCTCAGTCATGCATTGCTTTGCTGATAATCCTAGCTGTATGAAACTAGAATACATATTTTCATTTGCTAATCCTTTTTATAGGAGATAAGCCCCATGCTCTGAAGCACTGCCATGAACCGCTTGGTATTTGGCACAATATCGCTGCATGGGCAAGTGAAACACTATACCTTGCTCCGTTAAGAGACAGGGCTAAAAAAAACCAGTTAAATTGGCTCTGCCTACCACACCCGGGCTTGTGGGATGGGATAGGGACAGTGAGCTGCTCTAGGGGGATCAATTTCCAAGATACTGCCCAACTCATAAAGCTAGATGTGAATGAAAGAAATGCTCCTTAGAAGAAGCAAGGTCTGGATGTGCTCTGGGACCGGCAGAGCAAGTCTGCTGGACAGTCTATCGGACTTGACAGAAAAACACAGAAGAGATCATGGTGAGTGACAGTGGGAAGTAAAACCATTTGGAAGCTAATGGTGTGGAAATGAGGTAGGTTCAGCAAAGCTTTGCATGTAAGGGAAAGGAAATTGTTGCTGGTAAATGCTGACTGTGGCTGACCGCTCAGCACACATGGTCGGCTGTTGTGGGAGGTTTCGTGCTGCTCCTTCAAGGCAGTTAGTATTGGTCACTTTTCATTCAAGCAGATGCACTACTATTATAACAGTGTAGCACTGTGTATATGGCTCTCTCTTTTACAAGCAGGAAACATAAAGGTTTTAGGAAAGTGAAAGGTAAATGCATGTTGATAGGTTCTTCCATGAGACACGTGCAAATTTTCTTTATTAGCCTCCTGAGGAATAAATTACTCCTTGCCTCACTCCTATTCTTTACTTCGTCTTCAACAGCTGCTTGAGCTTAATTTATTAGTCTCCGTCGGTCCCTCTTGTTGCTGATAAATTTTCTTGTTTGAAATTAGACTGAGAAGAACTCTTTGGGAGAGGGATGTGTGCATCTCATCAGTGCCCAGCACAGCTGGGGACACATTTCTGTGGGAGCCCTGCCGGAGCACTAACCAGACACAATGCAGCTTTGGAGTAGACCTTGGCTTAAGGGTCTTAGGATTTTGGCAGTACAACAGTCTTTTTTTTTTTTCCTAATTATCAATAACTTAGTCCTGGAACAATGTGTGAGAAGTGAGAGACATGGCCTTCTCTTAACCACTTTGAAATGCATCTCTGATAGTGAGATGGAAACGGGTAAGTGAAAACAGTGTTGTCAGCAGTCATTCATACAGGGAAACTGAAGACTTAAAACATGGAAACAGCTTTACACCTCAGTCCCAGCCAGGCTGCGGTGAACTGCATGACAGTCAGAGGGGCGGGAATGTTACTTTCCTTTCTGTGTTTGAGAGCGCAGAGAAAGGGAATTAAGTGACTGAGCACAATACCGTGAGAAATTGTGCTGTACTGATGTCCTGTTATGTAAATATGTAAATGTTGGGCATGTTTTCTTATTCTACATCCTGACTGCACCCTAATATTAAGAAGTTTAGCCATAGCTGACAGACAGAAAACCTTAGATATATGAAATAAATGTAAATGGAAGTGAGTTCTTATTTTTAAAGGGCTAAGCTTTATGAATTTATAAATGTTTAATAAACATGGGTGAAATACAAACTTGCTATTGTCACTAGACTCTGTGCTGTAAAGGTGAACCAGCTAAAACAAAGAGAACGATAGTTTCAAATAGTCAGGGGTTTGGAGCGGAAGGTTTGGTATCCAAAATATGTTCAATATATTTGTTTATAAATCAGTATTTCCCTTTTTTTGTTTCAAAGACAAAATAATCAGGCTGTTTACTGTTATCTTGATAGAATTGTTGAATGTTTAAATACTTTCTACCTTCTTTAGTACATGTACTTAGCTTCAATAAAGTATTTAAATATGGGGGGATTGTTCTCATTTGGATTACACAACAAAATTGGATTTTAACTACAGAGAACAGAGATGTGCTTAAAATAACTTGCTTAATGAGAAGTGTAAAAGGAATTCATTATTTGTTTGTATAAAATAGGGCATATATCAGAGCACATACTGGAAAAAAATCTGAAATATTTTTAATTGAATATAAAAAGAATCAGGGAATGATATCTTTAATGACCAATCTAGTTCTATTAGACAGCAGAAATGATCTCACTGACTTTTTCTAGAAGAGGTCAAGGTTTCTCACTGGTAATTTTTTATCCCAAGGATACGATGCTGAAGCCTGCCCACACCTGGAATGCTTTGCCTCTGAGAAAGGGATGATGGAGGTGGGACGGAAATGGTGCTTGCAGCAAATGCTGCTCTGACAAAGACTCTTTACACTTTTCCCTCCTCAGAGCCCAATGTGGCCAGGGATGTTCTCCCATGCTCATAAATCTGCCACTGAGGACAACTGTCTACTTTGCATGTGCCTGAGTGGAACTTTCGATTAACTTCTATATCTTTGTATAGAGTGCACCATAGCTTTTTAGGCTAAATACTGCTCTGTAGGCCAAAAGCCAGGGAGCACACTGTCCACAGTACAAACTTGTGTTAGGAAATATATTTCATATCACCATCAAATTGCATAGGTCTGGATCTTTTCACCAAAAAAGGTTGTCAGTTAAAAAAAAAAAAAAAAAAAAAAAAAAGTTTGTTTATCAAACTTGGCATTCCTTGTTAGAGTTATCGTTTATCTTTCACCAGACAGGTAACACTGGAACGGTACCACTAGAGTGGTAAAGGTAAAGAAAAGAAAGAAACCCGCTACCCTTTCCAGAATATCATTTGGGAAAACAGACTTGAACTATGTCTCACCTATCCCAGCTGAATGTCTAAACCTCTGAACTCCAGAGCAGATAATTTTTGGTTCTTTGAAATCATGATATTTAAGTTAGTTTAGTTTAGTTTTTATTTTTGGAAATGGAACTCTTCAGAACTCTAAAATGGTTTTCCATTCGGATGCAGAACCCCAAGTGAGTGATGTCAGATAACACCACACATAGCTGAAGGAGAGCTCACCTCAGGCAGTAGTCTGATCGTACAAAACGAGGTAGTCAGGTGAAGCCCAGACAATGTTTCTTAGGAAGTACAAAGCGACTGACAGTCTGCTTCATCTGAATGCTGTCTGTCATAGCATAGCTTTTGAGTTCTCCTCAATAAACCTAGGTATTCTTGTGCAGAGACTTTTCTCTAGTAGGGTAAACTGTAATCTAATGGTCAGCATCAGACAAAAACGACACTTCTTTCCATGGCACAATTTTAAAAGCCAGGAACACTGACTGATCTTCTTAGGGCCTCCAGCAGTGAACCTTTTTGTCCAGAAACAAACAAATTCCTTTAATTGAGAAAGCACTTGCAGCTTTATCCAAGACCTTAGACAATTCCCTCAGTCAATCAACATTACCTCCTACTTTGTCTAGCTTGCACAGATGTTAATGGTCTTTCAGGTAAGTCTTAAACCTTTCTAGAAGTTTAGAAAAAAAACAGCATTGTGTAGCTGTGTTGAAAAACTCTTAAGCAACAGACTTATTGTCTGGTTGCTACCCCAGGAGGCTCTTTTTGACAGCAGTTTTTCACGAACACTGAATATAGCGATATACAAGACCTCCATTGTGCAAAAGTAACACAGTTTCTTACTAAGATTGGTCTTTAGTCTTGGACAGTCAGTCAGCCTATTATGGTGTGGCAATGCTATGGTACATTATATTACTGCCAGTAGTAGCAGAAGCTGTTGGAAAAAAAGCAAGCACTATAGCTTTACATTAGTGGTTTCTTTGACAGACTTGCATCCTAACACAACAGAAGTCTCTTTCTTCCTTGAGCCAATAGTCTTAAAGATTTTTTTTTTTAGTACACTCAAAAAAGAGAGAAAAAAAAAGTAAGGTTCCTAAACCTAGTATTTGGCAAATCCAATAATCCAGTACCTCCAACAAATGATTTTAACTTTCTTCAATACTAAACTCTTCTGTGGATCCACTTCAGTAGCACTGGTTCAGTAACTCCTTGCAGGGAACAAAAGACCAGGCATGCTGGGTCGTGGAAAGACTCCTCTGCACATTGCTGATAATATTGACCAAACTGAGTGCCTAGGGAAGGGTCTGGACAGAACATGTATTACTCCCTAAAGTCTTTCAGTGCCTGCTCACTTTTAGCTCAGAAAAGTCTTCCACCTCAGGAAAGTCTTATGTATTCACCAACTCTCTGTAGGTCTCAATTCCCTGAACTCCTCCAGTGGAGGGACCCCGCTGCTGACTTTTCTCCATGCTGAGAATTGATCGTCAAGCTTTACTACTGCTTTCATACCCTTTAATGGGATTTCAGTCCAGAAAGGAACTTTTGTTTAATCCTATGGCAACTTAGTTTCTCTTATAGCCTCAATTTTCACATAGTCTAACAGACTGAAGGTGATGTTTCATTTGTCAATACCTTTGCAGCACCCTGAAAGTAAATAACTAGATCCAGTTTAAACCCTATTACCCCCAACAGTTTACTCCTGAGTGGAAATGAGGCCACCACCTTATGTTATTAGAATTCATTTTCCTCTTGTGCATCTCTTTATGATTATCTATGGAATTTTTATGACTTTACTTCATGAGAATATAGAAATATTTTGCTGGTCCAGACCAACAGTTCATTCTGTTTGTCAGTGGCGATAGAAGATGCCACTG
The DNA here is from genome assembly GCF_036370855.1 of Dromaius novaehollandiae. Classification (NCBI taxonomy): domain Eukaryota; kingdom Metazoa; phylum Chordata; class Aves; order Casuariiformes; family Dromaiidae; genus Dromaius; species Dromaius novaehollandiae. Next base: position 205,211,367 of record NC_088098.1, on the reverse strand, counting down.
GGGAAGAGCACATGAGCATACATAATGGTATGAAAGAAATAATAAAGCTTAAAGATCAATTGTCAGCATGGAGAAGAGTCAGCAGTGGGGTCCTCCAAGTCGAAAATGCCCAGCAGGTTGAAAAAGGAATTAGAAAAAATCATGGACACCATTTCCGGAAACAGATGCTAGAAGTTATGCTCAGAGATGTCTCTGAGCATACCTTTATACCATTCTTTAACATCTCTAAATCAATGACTGTGGAGGCTGGGGCATACCAGGGGAAAGGAGTACAGGAAATGGTCAAGGGCTTGTAAAATCTTAGGGATAAAGGCAAGGTTTTTGTATATGGAAAATCAAGCATGGTGAAGTTCTAGTATAATGGGATGGCTTTTCTTAAAAAACTATAAATATATATATATATTTAATTATATATGGAAAAAGAATTAGAGAAAGCATATCTTCAAGACTAGAAAATATTCTGGAATAAATAATCACTGTTTTTAAGCCTCTGGCAGGCAAGAAACAGATCAATGGCTGCCAGGAGGATCACTCAAGAATAAACTCTGTCGAGCAAATCTGATTGTAAATTTTAAAAACTTTATATAGCAGGGTAAGAGTTCCCATGGATAGAAAAGGAATAGATGGTACATATTCTGATTTTCAGCTGAGGTTTTGGCTTTCTCAAAGAAATCTAAATATGTTCTGCACCGAACTATATGATGAATGCACAATTAGCTGGAAAACTATACTCAGAGAATAGCTGCCCACAGTCACTAACTAAGTAGGAAGTTTTTGTCTATTTTGTCGAAGCCACAAATGCCTATTTTGGGCCTAATTCTAGTTGCTGTTTTCATTAAGGGCCTAATGATGGCACAGAGAGCTCCTGATTAATTTGCAGGTCACATCAACCTGACTGAGACTGCTATCACCTTGGAGCACACTGTCAGAATTCAGAATTATCCTGACAAATCGGAGCAAGCACCTAGGGGAAGAAATATATACAAATCAACATGTAGAGGTTCAAAATATTATCTTACAGAGAAATGAATAATAAATTCATAGATTTAGGAGCAGCTGCTTTGGTAGCAGCTGTCTAGAAAGGGTGTAAGGTGTCACAAGGTGAAAATGAAACATAAATGTCATGCCACTGTCAAAACAGCACTATGCTGGGATGTACAGCCAGAGGGCTTGGGACAGGGCAGGCATATAGGAAAGAAAAACTAATCTTTCTAGTAATTTTTATAATGATATGGGGAAAAAAATAGGGGAAAAAAAGTGTGTCACAGATTAAGGAATGTATACACCCATAAGAGAGTCTGAGAAAAGCACTGACCAGAGGCTGGGAAATTTCATCTATGAAGATGGATTAAACTAATTAAGGCTGTTTAATTTGAAGAGAACTCAGATGGGACATAAGAACCTTTCAAAACATGAAAAGTTAAGTAAGTTAAAAACAAAGTAAAAAAAGAAAATGGCAAAACACCATTTTCTCCACAGTCATAATGGACTAGACAAGAAGTTACAATTGAAGTTGCAAAGACAAAGACTCAGATAGTCTGTTAGGGAAAAGTTTCAAATTGCAGATTGAGTAAATAAGAAAGTTACAAAGTTTCCACCATTACAAACAGAGACTGGCAGCAGATTAGACAAATGCCTGTCAAAAATGATGTCGGTACAGCCGATGCTGCGTTTGGGCAGGGTAATAGACTCTGGAGATCCACTCAGCCTGATGATTCTTTGATCAGAATCATTAAATCCTAGCACAGTCTAAATAAATACTATTAGACATGGCAGAACTGAACAAGAAATACTTTCCTGAGGATAAACAAAGTAATTAAAGACTTAATGTAAAACTACAAGAGAAAATTTTGCAAATTCCTGTCTCCTAATCCAAACTGAGACAGCTAAACAGTGTTTCTACTCCCAAACAGAAGACAAAGGAACAGAAATATGTAAGTAATATGCCTGATACTCTTGCAGTTTCACAGCTACAGCTACAAATCAGCTTAAATATTGGGCAATTACTTCTTATGATTATTTATCTTATTAAACAGCAAATCAGATTGAGGTTGAAACAGTACCTAATGTACCAGGAATGAATATGAACCTACTTAAGGATGAGCAATGCACTATGCAATCGACACGGGCTGGCTGCAGTAGCAATGGTGCTGTGAGAGTGCGGGAAGGCAGCGTGCCGCTGGAGTCTTGCCGAGCCCCCGCGCCCCGCGCGGAGGCTCTGCTGCACGGACCCAAATTCGCTAAATGGGGCCCCTTTTGAATTAACGTGAGATCTCCTTTCATCCATTTTAAGGGTTTCTTTTCACTGCCTTCACGTGCTTTCTGATGGTTTGGCATCCTTTAACTTGCCAGTGCCATTTTTTCTCTATTGGAATCATAAAGATTAAAGGTGTGGCAGACAAATACATTAGTTATTCTTTCAGTCCTTGCTACTAGAGCAGGGTTGGTCCCTACTGTATATTTTGTAGAGCTTTGAAAAATTTTATTTAATTACAAGCTGCCATTCTGTTCAGTATGCTTGTCCTTAATGCCGAGGAACGTATTTTTGTTGTTGCGTAGGTCAGGGATACGTTACCCAAAAATAAATGAACGCCTGAGCAATACAACCCTAAGTTCTCCCAGTCAAAAATGCACCAAAAACTATGAGGAAAGAGAATTAGACATTAATATCACAGCTGAAACTGCTGAATAGTCTTCTTAATACAAGGCATCTCTGAGATTTTGTGAGTTTAACTATCTTTATTAACCATAGCACTCAATGTTGAATATAAACTTTTTAACTTCCTTTTGGTCTATGTACAAACTTCCCCATAAGTGGTAAGCATACTTCATGAAAAGAAACTATAAGGTGCTCATAAAGTCCAAAAATGCTGAAACCCACAAATGTAGTGTTTTATTTATTATTTTATTATTTATCTCTATGGTAATTTGGGTAGAGTTATTCTGTTCTTAAAAGAGAAGTGTTTTAAAAAAAAGAAAAGGCAAAAAAAGAAACAGCAGTTTTGTTTTGTTTTGTTTTTTCTTGTGTGCCCCGTAGAAAATACTGGCACATGTTTTTAAATTGTTCTTCTTCGAGAACATATTTATTCCTGTGAATTTCTGTGAATCTTTCTTTTCCCCTGTGAATTTAGGTTGTGCAGTACTGGAGTAAAAGCAAGCTGAAAATTTTCATAAGAAACAAAAATTGTCTTTTGCCTGTACTGGGAAAGGTGTCTCAGCTCACACTTCCCAAATTTTAATTTTTGTCTAGACCAGTAATGAGCAGTCTATGTATTCTGATTTTTTATATTGATTACTATGTTTACATTGTGTGGTACTGCAGACTAAGTAAGACTATGTAGAGCTTCCAACAGGCAGAAAACTTGCCTTTTCTAAAATACTAGTATAATGTCAGAATGACACCAATTGTCTTTGGTCACGCTTTTCATTCATGTAATACCATAGTTTTCAGTTAATGTGCTTTCCAAGGAGAGAGAGATTATCAAAATCATATTTTGCTTAAAAATAATTCCTCTGAATCTAAATAATAGAAGTATTTTTCTTCTTTTCTTTTCTTTTCTTTTCTTTTCTTTTCTATTCTATTCTATTCTATTCTATTCTATTCTATTCTATTCTATTTAGGCCATAATCCCTCATTTCACTGATATGATTCTTAGGCTTGGTGAGTCATGCATTACTGGCTTTATGTTGTCCTTCACTTTCATAATTTTTAGCCTTTACTTGACTTTTATATCAATATGCTTTATTTGGATTTCAACAGATCTCGTGAAACATTTTCATTGTATGCTTTTTATTTAAAATGGCTGGGTTTACCTATACAGCACATTAATCTAAAGCTTCGGAGGATTTTTAATATTTGGAGATTTTAATAATTTTTAGTCTATATTAAAAAAAATAGATTGTTTCTAATAAGACTAACAGGTTCCTACTTACAGTATTCCTGTATGTTTCATGGATAACATTTTGGAACCATTTCCTTTGTTACTATTTTTAATTTAAACATTCTTTTTAAAATGGATATCATAATTAGGAGTAAAAATTTGGGAAAATTCTTCAAAAGTAAATTACTTAATTTTGGTTTAAAGGTATTGTTCAATTACTATTGAGAATTTTCACGTTCATTTTAGCAAAAAAGACTAAATTTAATTTCTGGTCAAATGATATTATAAACTTCAGTTTGGTCTCAGATTATTTTATTTGGATCAACAAAACTGGAGGACTGTCCCAGGGAAGCTTTCATTAGTGACCTGAATCTCCATTTCGCAGTACGCCTTAGTTCTTACACCTATGCACACTGCAAAGCGTGGCTTGAGAGTTTTATTCTTGAGTATCATATCTGATAATTTCAAAGAGACCTGAGGAAGTTATACACCCAGGTTATGTTTAAAGGTACCTGAATCATGGGGATAGGCCACTTCATAGCAGCTATTCACTCTTTAAATCTTACCTCCTCCAGCCAGAGCTGTCACACGCTGCAGACATGCTACCTGCAATAGGGAATCCTGGCTCTTCAGCAGTTTCCTTTAGTTGGTTTGCTAGGATCTCTCAGAATGTTTTGTTTCTAACCTCAGTCTTTCGATGTAAATAAGAAGCCATTTTAAGTGCGTATTGTCAGAGAAAATATTTGGACTTTAGAGTTTGTACTTGAAACCTGGAAATCAATTGCTATTCATAAATCTTGGAACACTGATGTTTCCAAATAATTTTTACTGCTAGCTCTGTGCAAGAATTCAACAGTGATTTTGAAGCAATGAGGTTTGTGTCCAAAAGAAGGGTGAAAATCTCTTATCTGGGGTATGTGTCATCAGTGATTTTATCTTAAGCAGCTTTTTGCCTATCTACACTTTTTTCTTTATTTCAGTCATTGCAGCACTTTGAGCCAACCTACTACTGCAAAATAATATTTCCATGATTTATACTTAAACTGAGGACTACTTTTACATCTTTGTAAGAGACTGTATTGTCTTTTGCTCTCTACTATCCTGTCTTGCTCTTTCTAGCTAAGTCTGAATGGTAGCAAATGAGGAAGTATATCAGTTGGCCTCCTTGTCTCTGCCTTATTCTAAAGGCAGAAGTGAGCTTTCTACGTTATTCTGTTCATTGCAAATTGAAAAAAAAAAAAATTCCTGACAGACTTCTGAGCCAGCCAATTGCTTTAGCAGAGTAAATCTCAGGAATACATAACATAGTAAACCCATTTAATTGGGATTCCTACTAGCCTTATCTTATATTTACATAATGAGAAGTTTTTTATAAAGAATTAATTCCAGTAATAAGATTTATTTATCTAATGTCTTGCTCCTAACATGATTGCAGAATTGTTCACAGTAACCTTTAATATGTTCAGTCTTTTATAACAATATTCTTTATTTTTGTTAAAATCTATTCTGAAGCCTTAGACCTCTGAAGCAAGTAGTTGGAAATTTGAGTTATACATTATGAAATCTGCATATCAAGTAGAGGAGCTACTCAAAGGCTGAGCTGAGTCAGATATAACCCAAAGGAAGAGTTAGTTTTTTCTGTGCATAAAGTGCAACAGTCATATTTCTTCCAGTGCCCTGGGTGAAATAGGACCTCCATCTGTTTAAAAACCACAAACTACTATAACTTGAAGTGAAAAGCAAATAACGTGTAGTACTGACTAGTAAAGTCTGATGGCTCTGCAATGCACTTTACACACAGGAGAAAAACTCATGGACTATTTATGCTTTAGTCTTTGTGAATGGTCATCAGTCCCATTCAGCTTTGAGTATCAGGGACAACTTTGACTAAATCATGTAGACTTTCACATTCCCAGTATTATCTAAGTTCAGCAAAGAGAACACTCAAGGGTATTGGTGGCAAGCAGAGGGAGCCCTTATAAATTCAGAACTCATCCCTGGGAAACTAAGGAAAAAAAATGACCATAGTTGTCAATAATATAGTGACTGATTGTGGGCTGCTGATGAGATGTGGCCAAGAAAGAGACCAGTATGATCTCATGTATTAAGCAAAATATCTGTGGTAGCAATGAAGAAATATTAATGCTGTACTGTCTCATACTGATAAAACTTCATGTGGAATGCTCTATGTGAGTGGGTGCTTGTGATCAGCAAAGGAATAAGTAGAAAAAAAATACTGGTAGAATGAAGATTGGATGGCTTAACACTCATTGCACTTTAAAAGGGCTTGTCCTATTCACTCTAGCAACATGAAAGCTGTAATAAGACACAAATGCTCTCTCTGAATATCCTGCGGTATGAAGAAGAGAGCACTTTTCCAGAGTATGAAATACTCACCAGTGCATCAATTAAATGAATAATAATAATAATAATCACGCCCTGTAAACTAAGACCAGAAATTGAATGGTCCTTAACCATTAAGGAATTGCAAGTGTTTCCAGTAGGAATAGTGTGAGCAAAAGATTTTATTTGAGAATCAGGTCTGTCAAGTGCAGTAAAGTGATATTATGGTGTATTGGTGAACTTGACTGGAATTCCTTTTTAGTCTTGTGCATTATGCTTTCTAAACAGAAGGTGTAATTAATTCAATGACAATGGAAATTAATTTGAAATGGTCTTCTTAAGAAATATTTAAAGCTCAACTAGGTAATAAAGCCATTCTAACAAGAATAAAAATCTATCTGCTGAAGGCTTTAAATAATCCAACAGAGCCAAAATAAAATCAGAGAGCACAAATACTGTACACCTAACCTTATGACTTCTGAACTGCATTATCTAGAATTATATGTATATGTTTTAAAATATAAAATGTTTGTTTTTGATCTTAAATATCAAAAATAAAAATGTATCTTCAATATTGTAGTTATCTTTTGGGATTAAGCTTAAAGAGAAAAGAAGATTATTATATAAACAAATTGCTCCCTTATGCACAGAAATGTTGGAATTGATTCTGCTCTGAAACCTTTTCTGTCATGCCTCTAAACATGGGTTTCAAGAGACTTAGAATAACAGATTTAATTTAACATTATGATAAAGATCATCTCTCAAAAATGCAGCCAGTTTGTATCCTTGCAACTGACCACATCAACTCTGCATATAATCCTGCCCTTTTGTGCTTTTCTGTGGAAGAATATAGAGAAAAGTGGAAGCCCAAGAACAATCATCTGAGTATTCTGATGAGAGATTTTTTTCATAGGAAATTGTTACTTTTGTATTAACTCTTTACCTAGAGTTTGATAAGGATTCTGATTTTGGTCAGCACAAAAAGGAGACAATTCAGATTGCTAACCAAGTAGTCTATTAGGATGCCCACTAGTATGTGATATGCCCTAAATCAAGTTCTTGGTCTAAGATGGGTCAAAACAAGGCCTTCAATTTCTGTTTCTTTATCCCACCAAGCAATGTAACAGTGGAGTTGTTTGTTATAAGCTGGTGGACTGTCTTTATTTTTTTCAAGCTTTTTATATCCTGAAGTGAAAAATAGAATTTCTGCAATTTATAACCTATCTGCTATTTTCTTGAAGGGAAAAAGACCCCTCACATCAGAATACTTCTACTGGTATACGAACTCTAACAAACCGTATTGGTTTTGGGTAAACTTCTGATCTTTTTCAGTTCTGCTAATGTCATTGAGAAATGAGACCTCAAGGACTGAAGACAGGATTTTGGCTGTGATGCTCAGTCAAAAAGACAAAATTTCCAGACAACAAAGACAGTTTTTTCAGATATAAATATTCGCCTGCCATCTTCTCCCCTCCCTTTATGCCTACTCAAAAATTTTTTGTGTTCTAGTACATTTCCAACAGTTGTTTCATTTTAATTATTTTAGGTTAACCAAACAATAATTTTATTTGACTTTTGAAACCATAAACATCTAAACACAACGTATAAAGTTAATTTAACAATCTCATGGTATTCCAAAGCTAAAGAAATAAATAGTTTGTACTAGAACAAAAGGTATGCATTCATTAGATGCAATGGAGAATAGCCATCATAAATGCAGAATAATTTGCTAATATTCTAAAATAGTGTATTATTTTAAATATACTGAACTTCTTTATATTTGATTACATCTGTTTTGAATCTCTGTTTTTTCTTGGTTTCATCTCCCTATGTAGTGTATGATCCTCTTTAGTACTTTATGTATATTTCTAAAGATTGTTTATTCCAGAAGTCTTTTGCTTTACTTATTAATAATATGCTCTTGATCTTTGCTTACAAGAGCAGTTTCAAGGTAATACCGTATAATAATGATGTTCTGGTATTATCCATAACTATTCTGATTGGAATGGCTTTGACGAAATGCATTATTCTTGTCTCTTATCAAAGCAGAAGTATTCAGCAAAGACTTACTGTTTTCAAGAAGAAGATGTATAAGGCTTTTGATTATCTGATAATCTCAAATGAAAAACCAGGACAGGTGCTAAAAGTTAAGGACAAAATCTGGCTATTGCCTTTGATTACAGTAAAGACAGGTTTTCATCTAAATCTTGGCTTCTGTTCTGAGATTTCTTTGGCAGAACTGTGCAGTCTGCATATTTCTCTGCAGAGATCATAAAATAAGAAATGAATTACATTTTCGTAAATAAAAAATTATAAATTATAATGAATTTGTAATATGACCAAATTAATAAAGCAGAAACAAGTGCTTATGGAACATACCAGAACTGTTTTTATTTTGTAACCTCAGCATTATGTTAATATTGAGAAAATTAAATGACGAATAGTTAAACTGATGAATGATATAAAAGGTTATCAGTGTTAAATTATTGAAAATATTCTGCATATAGACATATGCAGGGATCTGGTTTTTATATTTCAGGACTGATGCCAGAATAGACAGTTTCTGCATGTACATGATGTTTCCATAGGAAATATCTGTTGGAAAAGTAATGGATTATAAATTCCCAGCCTCCGAACAGACTTTTGTTTTGCTTTTCAGATGTACTAAAACATTGGACTGTATCTTGGTCATCCAGAAAGCGCTGTACATTCTTTGCTATCTTTGCTAAGGAGATTTAAAAAGTATTTTCTTTGCTCCTCCTTATCAGTACTGGCCACCCCTTTAACACAGGATACTTTGGGCTTTGATAGACATCCTCTAGTGAATCTTGCTAGGCTGATGCGACACATCTATCTCCAGCTCTCCTGCCTTTTCCCCAGCAATGTTTACTGCCCATGTGGAGGAGGTGATGAAAAGAGAACATGTGCCAGCACTTGCAGTTCATCTTCTAATGCATTAATTTAAACCACTGATGAAAAGATGGGTTTTATGTGGTTTTGCCAGACCAGAACATGCAGCTCAGATTTTACAAACTGAAAGTTTCTTGCAAAGAATATCTTGTGGGATATTCCCACAGGGACAGGACCTTTCTGCAAGAAGATATTTGTCAGAGCTCTTTTTTTGCCCTACGTGCCTTCCTATACGCTTGCATGGGTTCTGCTTCTCAGCTAAACTTGACGGGCTGTGACAGCACTTTTACAATTGAAATAGAACTTCATATTCAAAAAGTAATATCAGGCCTGATCCTCCCCTCTTAAGTCATTTTCCCTTCCTAAGCTATTTCAAGCTTTAGTCTATTTAGTTATGAGCTTTTCAATTTCAGTAGCGCCAAAAATGACATAATAATGAAAAAGCCATTGCATGAAATCATGAGAAATTACAAAATTTTTGCCCCCACTTCTAAGTATGTGGAATCGGCACACTTACTTTATTGGATTGCACAGTTCATTTGAACTGATGATGCATGTCATTGAGAGACCTCGCACTTTCCACGAGGCTCGCCGAAAATGCTAGCTCAGCAGCTTGCCCTGCTTTGCTTAGAATATGCCTTTCATATTCTGGCTATAAGGCAAAAGTATTCTGAACAGTGGGTGCCATTTATATTTATTTTAAACAAAGTATTTCATTACAGTTGCTGGTCTTCTGCAGATTTTTATAGCATGATGGAGGTCTGGTGAAACCACCTTCACGTTGATCAGAGTGCTGAGATTGGAAAGTGCTGACATTTCTAAATGTGTCCTATCACTGCAGGAGACTTCACTATCAGAGAAACCCTTCTGTCGGCAGAATTAGTAGCTTCCACTTTCTTCTGTCTTCAGTGTAAGGGTACAAGGGGATTCAAAAGTGTCTTTTCAGTGAGTATTGATTTTTAAGTTTGTTTTTTTTTCATAGCAAGAAATGTATAACAATATTAGCAAATTCTTTGCGACTCTACTGACTTTTTTGCTAAACTGTGCATGTCAGAAGGATAAAGCAGGTAACAAATAATCAAATAAAACTTTTTTTTTTAACAATACCATTAGATGCATCATATTGAACATGGTTAAATACTAACAAAAGCATTTATTATAAACCCCCAAAATAGGAATAAGGTTTGGGTGGATTTGAATTGTCATCAGGCTAATTTTAATAGTCTTGAACTATGTCATCTGTGAAATATTATTCTCATAATGTGTCAGTTTATACTTTCAAGTGTATGTTGTGTAATTTTCTAACAGCTGAAGGTGGAAAACTTGCCATGCCTCTTATTTAATATTTTTCCTTTTCTCCAAATGAAAGAAGATGTACATATATACATATGAAAGAAGGTGTATACATATACATATATATAAATAATGTAAATATTTTATATTATATAGTATAATATATAGTATGTATGCCATATATACTATGTATTATATACTATATGTACTATACTTAAAATATAAATACATGTACATGTTTTTAATAGTGACAGTTCATACCCGGTGTTCGATACATCAGAAAGAACTCTCACACACGTCTTCCATGTATTTAATTGTAGTCTTGGCCAACGACTTCTTGAATATATGTTTATTACAGAGAAACACGGCTCAAATTGTAAGAAGAACATAAAATAAATTTTGTCAGATCTTATAAATCCAGAGAGAGATGCCAAGTATTTTAAGTTATTTGAAAGAATTTGAGAACAGACCTTATTTCCATATAATACTTGTTTATGATTTATGGACTACTCTTGTATGGAAAAATTCATTATATTAAAAATAACTACTGCAATGTGAGAGAGTGCTTGCTGTTGTTTTCAACTAAGATTAATGTTCAAGAGTCAAGAGGCTTGAACTACATTCTTAGTTCCCATAGACAACTGATCTCTTGGCACTGGTTTTCTTCTCAGGAAGTTTATGCAGTGTAGCTGCACAGATTACACAGGGGAAAAATTCAGCCTTCAATTCTGTTTGAATACTCTTGTGTATGCTTGTGAAAGATATATTTTTTAAATGAAATGATTTCTCAACTGGATTTAAAAAAAAATGCTTTAAAGCTTCAAAATTCTTGTTGGTCTACCAATAGCATAAGTTTTGTGCTGGCAAAATTGCTACATGGAAATGAAATCCAAATTAGGCAAATGCATGTCATAAAATATTATCACCATCAGTTATGGTTAGTAAATCATGGCCATGGGCAGCACAAAGGACTTCCTGAGTTGACAGTTCATTAGCAATGACAGGAGTCAGAAAGCTAGAAGCTCTAATAAATGAGATACCTGATGTTCTAGACAATGAGTCTTAGTACACCAAGGGGGATAAAGAGAAATCAAAATTTGCTGAAATTAATTCATATCTATCATTCTTGTAAAAGTTACTATTACAAAAGAATCATTTGGCACAAAGGTAGTGCTTTGAAAACAGAGGATTCTTGTCCTGCTTTTTTTTAGAAGAATTGCTGTCTATTTTCATATTATTACCAGTTAAGAGCCATAAATATGGAACATAGTGCAAGAACTCAGACTAATAAGATAATTACATTCTGGGCTAGAAAGTGAAGCATAAGATGCAACACAACTGCGGGTAGACAGCCTTCCACAGCAGGCAGAATGGACAAGTCTTCTAGGCCCCATGGCAACCTAGCTGTTATCAAGTTTTCAGTATCAACTGTTATTTAAGAAGGTTGAGGAAAATTCTGAAGAAAGATAATGAGTATATATCTATCTGTCAGGCATTCGTCCCAAGTATGGGCAACAATATGCGATGGGGTACAAACATTTGCATTTGCTTGTTAAAATTTCAAGCAGCAGATTGGTATTCTGGATCAGCAGTGGATATTTTTTCAGTGTTGAGACATGATACACGGAATGACAAAGTAATTTGTTTTCTGTGATAAACTAAAAAAAAAAGTAACCTCAAGCTTGAAAAGGAAAAGGGAATTTAATTTAATTGCAGTAATACCTAGTCCTTTCCAGAAAGGAAAAAAAATAAAATAAAATAAAAGGCTTCAAGTACTTTTTGAGACATTTGCTATACATTGAGCAGATGGTTTTTTGAGCTTGCCATAATAGCATTCAGGTCTGTTTCCTTAATTGTTCATCTAGAGACTGGTGTTCTGTGAGTAATTGAAGTTATTCCTTTAAAACAGGCATTATCTTGCAGTTTTAATCACTGAATTTCATCTGCTTTTATCACTTCAAAATTAGATTACTGAAATAGGTTCTGTGTAGAACTGTGTCTTAAATCAATATGCAAACAGCATCTGACATAGATATAGGTATAGATAAGCGTTCTAGCCTACTGGTAACACCAGATGCCATTTCTCCACTTGGTGTTGGTTTTCTGTGATCTTTTTGTGGAAGTTAAGACGAACACTGTAAAGTCCACTATTGTTTGAGATGGGCCTTTTTGGTACATTGCACCATACCTTATCACATTTTTATAGAGACTCTAAAGTAGTAATCTAGTTAGTATAAATCAGAGTCAAATTTTAAAGGTGCACCTGGATGGAACAGTGAAATTCAGGACAATTTCTGAATTTTTTTTAGATAACTAATTCCTTCTGATTTGAATTTGAATATCTCTTGTTGAGATCTTGTTTTTAACTGAGAATAGCCAATCTTGCATTCAGTGCATGCTGAAAGCTTTGTATTGGTTAACAGATTTATACAACTGGAAGAATCAGGTAAAGAATATCACTGGACTTTGCAGTATTAGTAAGAATTTTCCTTTGATATCATCTGAAGCCTCTATCATCCTTTACAAGAAAAGGACTATCCCCTACTGGGTATCTTCCTCAGATTGGCCCCGTGGTATGTCTTAGCATTAGCATAAATTTTCTTTTTTATTAATGCTTGTTCTAGTTACTTTATAGTTGCAGCCAGGGCAAATATTTGATTTTTGGAGGAGTTTAATGAGAGATTTTCTTCAAAGGTGTATATGCATACCATATTAATGTTTTTAGTAACATTCAAGCCTCTTTGCCCAAGCAATTTTATTTCTCAAAGTTTAACAGGTGTCTGATTTCAGTAATATTTCCCCAAAACAAAGAGATACTTTCAATCAACTACCTTATCTTTGGAGCCTTGCAGTGATGGAGAGTCCCTCTATTTATTTGGAGAAGCCAGAGGAAGTACATGAAACTCCAAGGGTAGAGACCTAGCAGTCCTGTGTTCTGCTCACCACTGCTTGAGAACGGTGCATCCACTACTTGCCAGACCAGTGTGAAGGGAATTTAATGCTAAAGTAAAAACTTGTTTATTCTAATAAGGCACCTAATCTGGAAACTAGTTACTAGTACTGAGAAAATATACAAGACACTGAAATAATTCAGGAACTATTCTTTGTTTTAACATTGCTAGCAGAGTGTTTATTACCACCATTAGAAACAGTCATGATTCCTTAAACAAGCCCTGTCTCCTGGGACATCTCTTCCCCACATTGCCAGTCACTCAGATTCCCATTGACTGCTAATGCTCACCAGGGGGGGTTCCTGAAATTCTCAGCCTTCATAATTAATCAAGTCAAATTATCATCTTAGAAGAACTTGCTAATGAAATACCGTCACTGACAATATTGGCTTTGGATTTGCAAAGGTACAATAAATTGAACTTTCTAGCAAAGCATCCACAAATAGGTTTGGTAACTTGCTGGTGACTAAACAAATTCAAATGGGTGCCTATATATGTGGAAATAGATTTATTTTCCAAAAGTAAGCATTTCAGTGGTAATAAGGACTACAGAATATAAAGTAGGACCATTTCGAGATTGAACTGAAAATTGCTGAAGGAAATTGGTGTATAGGGTTGATGCGTCTGGATATCAGTTGACCATAGATATAACTTAATAGAGCTGAAGAAGCCCACTACAGCACACGATAGGAGAGATTAGGGTGATAGATGGCACCCTGTGGCAAGAGTTAGGGGAAAAGAGGAGGAAATGGGAAGTAGGAAACATTGGAGGGTTGAAGAAAGGGGTAGAATGAAGGGGAACTGGAAGTAACAGAGAAGGCTGGAGAAGAACAAACAGAGGTTGGGAGAAACAAAATACTGGTGCATGGGAGGGACTGCTGTAAAGCAACGTGAAAAATTTGGTTATTTGTCTGGGTAACATCACTGTGTAGCTGTCGTCCTCTGAGAACAAAGAGACATGTTAGTGACTATAAAATCCCATAGAAGGATTCAGAACCCTTTCAGTAAATTAAACTTGACTTTTTCTTCTGCTGATTTCTTGGTGATGGCCAGTTTCCTGTCTCAACAAGAGGGGAATATATTGATTAAATTCAAGGAAGTTAGAACAAAAGGGAAAACTAAGATCAGTGGGACACAGCTCAAATCTTTGGAGAATGACTGAGCCTTGCATGGAGGCTGAGGGTGGAGGAGACAGGAGAAATGAGATTTGGGGAGAAAAATAAAAGCAGTGAATGAGGCTGGGTACCAAAAAAGTAGTGCCCCATTAACATAAAAATACTTTTGCATTTTTAAGAAAAGGAATTAGTCAAACTTTTTACCACTTATAAAATTCTGTTCGGTTGGATAACATGAAATCTTTTCTGGCTCCAAACCATCTAATGGGATTCATAGTACAGACTAGAAGTGATTGCATTTCCCCACCAAAAAAAAAAAAAAGAAAAAAAGAAAAAAAATCCTTCATATCAGAAATACTTATCCAAAGCACAAAAACTTTGCCAGTTGAGATAAATTTGAGTACAAACTGTCATGATTTCTTTTGTAAAAAAAAATACAGAACACAACCTTACTGGATTCTCATAAAAAGTAGCTACCTATAGTTTTGTTTCCAAAAGGAAAGTTCTAAAAAAAAATAAATTTGATTTAAATAACTCTTTAGAAATATCGTACTCTTAAGGAAGGATTATTGGAACTGTTTGCATTTTAATGGTAGTACAATATGAAATGCATGTTTTACCATACACAAAAATGCATATAATGTAACTGTTTTCTGCAAGGAATTGTTAGAAAAAAGAACCCAGTTCCTAGCTCTGCTTTTTTAAAAAAGTGTAAAGATACAAAATAAAAATTACAGAAATGGTTTGATTGCTACCAGTAAATCTGTAAAACAAGTTTATCCTTAGAATGGTTTAATTTTGCTAAATAATCTGGGAGGAGAATGGAAGAAAGAAAACAATGAGCTGTAGTGCAAGAACAGACTGCCTGCTGAGGTGCCTACAGCAGACTTACAGGGTTTAAAACATCAATTTAGGTACTTATTCAAGAGCAGGTCAGAAAGCTTGTTTAAATGAAAATACAACACTTATTGGACTTCATTGCTCTTTTAGTATTTACTTTTATGTTTCTATGGAAAAATCTCACTGAGTAGCTAAGAATTGATTAATATAATTAAATAAATATTATAAGGCCCGGTCTTTATGTATGCACCAAACTTGCTTAAGCTCATGACCGGAATCCAGTTCAAAACAGCCTTTGAGACAATAGTTACTTCTACTAAAAACATGGATTGTTTGTTTGCTTTTAAGATCCATTTCTCCTCCCATCCCCTCAGCAACCATCTTTCATTCTATCCTCGAACTGGCTATTATTTTGATGGCATCTTGGTGTGCTCCCCTGCTGCTGCCTAAATATCCAGCAGAACTGGAGCTTCTCCTGTTTTGGCAATGAGGAGGCTTCATTCCCTGTTTCTGCTCCGTAGATTACTTGAGCAATTTTGTATTAAACACTCATTGAATTAAACTCAGAAATAATCAACTGAGCGGGAACTGGAACGTAGGTTTGCCTTTTCCCAGCTGAATTCGTGACCCAGTGCCAGAAGAGATCAGTTTCTTTTGTTTTCTTTCTATCTAATCTGCAAATTTTCTTTTCTGAAATTGGCTTCTGTGTGAGGAATGGGGATCACGTGCACTATTTGTGTTCTGGTATTTTAGGGCACTCCTGGGAACTGGGAAACACGGCACTGCATTTTCTAAATTTGAACAGAGAAATGAAAGTCATTCATTCCCTGTGCTGGTGTGTTAACAGCCAGTCTATTCTGTAAAACATGGACATTTTGGCACATTGATGTTCATAAACAGAGTGGTTTTGTAGGTGAGGTTTTGAAGAATTTCTACTTAAGATTCTTCCATCAAGTGATGTTCAGCACCTTAAACTTGCATGGATGGAGGCATAATCTTGACTCACGTGGTTAAACATCAGAACAAAATGAGAGTTCAGAGATATCTATGTGATATGTCTTCAGAGATATCTCTCGCTATTTCCTTTTGGTTAGTTCTCGGTGACTCTGTGCTTTGAAGTGTCCTGGGACTGTGTCTTCTGCCAGACACTGATGCCCATGAAACCCTGCCGCGCAGGACACCGCTGCCTCAGTTGGATGTCTGCAGCAGGCATGTTGAGTGGCAACTGCTCTTGGCTAAACAATAGCGGATACAGATAGTCAACAGAATAATTCCATCTCTTAAATATGTTTATAAAATCGTTGTAATGGAAAAACAGCATACCTCCTTCAAACTGGACTGAAATATTTCTTTGCTGCTTGGATGCTTTTTAGATATGCTTAAGGCCAACCACTCTGCCTTCCTAAAAGAATGACTTGATTCAAGGCTCTTAAAGATTATGTTGAAACCCATTTTACTCATATCTACCCTAAATTGATTTGCCTCAGATACTCATGAATATAAACATAAGGAGATAAATGGAGTGAGTGTCTTCTACCTAAATGCAGAAAGTTGTAATTTTGAAATGTTTTTAAAAAGCAACAGAGACAGATGATATTCTGAAATCTCATTTTCTTAATATTTAGTTTGCATATTATACTCTATCAACAATAATAATAAATAGTCAGATTATTAACTCAAGACTTCTATCTAAATCTTTAAAATATTTGTTATTTAATATTTTCCTCTTTAGTTGTCCTTTACCTATCCCATTTATTTTCTTTACTTTTGCCTCATTTCTTTGAAGAGGTTGATATTGCCCTGGAGTAGAATGATAATCAGGCTGTATCACTTTGTTGTCCTCTGAAGTAGGGATACATGGAAATCATAAATAATGCAGTAATTTCAGCATTAGGGTAGGAAACAGTAGAATTCCAGCAACGACATGGTGAAAGTCATGAGTTTGGCAATATTGTGGAGGATTCAGTAGGCAGACTTCCCAAGAAAGGTATATATAGAAGAAAAATGAACTGCATTCAGAATTCTTGCCTTGGAAGAAAATAAATATGGGTTAAGAAGCCTACCAGTAAGGATGGAAAGAACAAATATACGCAATTCTTTTTTCTTTAAAAGAAGGTACTCTATCATGTCTCAGTTCAGAGAACTTTTTTTTTTTTCCCCTGAAAAACACTGCCGTACTTTCTAAAGAAAAGGAAGTCATTGCATTAATGCTATATTTAGGGATGGATTTAGGCACAACCAGTGGGAGAACTCATAGTTAATTGACAGATCCAATATAATTGAATTGGATGATAACTTCAAAAAACAAGATATATAAAGCTCACAATGAGCTGGCCTCAAAAATAGTTTTCCGTCTAAGAGCAGAGTAGGACATGTCATTACTTTGCTGATAGCTATGCCATTTCAACGCCTCCTGCTGGGAAATTAAGTTTGCAAATGGATGTGGGACTGAGGCTGACCATATTGTTAAATCTGCTTTCGTAACTCATAGAGAAGACTCCTGTAACATTTGATATAGCTGTGTAGCTTTTGAGCCTTTGAGGTGTAAACAACCACAGAAGTAGAGAAAGCTCTGAAGAAAAAGTAACAGAGGTAGTAAAAGAAATTCTGAGAATGTTCATGAAGGTTTTTCCTACATAAGATGGGTAGAATTTGACAAAAAAAAAAAAGTACTTTTTAAAGCATGATTTCCAAACTGGCTGCATAAGCAACCTGGGACATGTGTGCCTCCATGTGTGCGCACAATGCTGACTAGTGCATGCCCATGCAAAAAAGTTATTAGATGTCATGGAGGATTCTCTGAATAGCTTACAACAATGCAGACATTTAATTACTTCTAGGTGCAATAGCCACACTTTAAATATTTGTACAAACAGCCAAGAGAAGTCAGGCCCGAATTCTGCAGGAAAATCAGGTCCTGGTAATGTAGTGCTAGAGTCCCTGAAATTTTTCCAGTAATCACAGGTAATAGGCAGACCAAGCAGACTGTAGGACAAATTCACTGTGCATCTCATGGTCTTTTGGATGGATTTATTGTAGTGAAGGAAATACTCATCCCTCTCTTGAGGGTAACTTTGGCTCATTGTAGCTTTAAGCACATAAGTTCAAGGAGGGATCAGATCACTTTAGAGTGACAGCTAGCATGTTTATTTTCTCCTGCACTTAGCCACTGCACCGTAGCAATTTTTAAGCTTCACATATGCATTGTTATTTTAAAGTACTGAC
Source organism: Dromaius novaehollandiae (assembly GCF_036370855.1). Classification (NCBI taxonomy): domain Eukaryota; kingdom Metazoa; phylum Chordata; class Aves; order Casuariiformes; family Dromaiidae; genus Dromaius; species Dromaius novaehollandiae. The sequence goes on along the minus strand of NC_088098.1, from coordinate 205,192,809 downwards.
TTCCAGGTACAGAGGCAGAGCTATTTCAGTTGCAAAGTGCATTTGCAAACTAAAGCTAGCTATTGAAAGTGAGCTAAAACTCATTATCACATTTGGGAGACATTAGCCTGAAAACATGTGCTGACTTATTTCTAGGTGCCTATTTTAAACACAGACCTGAGATGTGGTGGAGCTGGGTGTTTGGGTGCTTGTTTGTTTGTTGGTAAAATTAATATTAACCTGAAAAGTCATGCCAAAAAAACCCTGCTGATTCATATTTATTAAGTAATCCTTTCTTTTCTCTTACGTTATTTTTATAGGTCAGGAGATGAGAAACTCAATTTTCTTTTGTTGTAGACATTGTAGCTATTATTCCTACATATTAAATCAAGTGGTTTATGTGGTAGTAAAATTTTGCCCATATTTTAAAGTCAAAATATATGAGGTTGTCTTTGATACCAGGTGTTTCTGCAGCATAGAACACATATAGCTTTACAATTTCTAAGCATAAAGTACAACTAGAAAAGATCAGCCAATACTACAAGAGTGTGTGGACATTAGCTCTTAAAAGCACTTACTCCAGAGGTCAGTAGAGGTGACTAACTAATTTCTTTTATGTCTGAATATCCTCATACTTCTTTTGGAACTTTTCTTTTATTGTTGCTTTTTGATTCCGTTTGTTTCACCTGTGACATTACTTTATATGCATCTTAAAAATGTTCCTTAGTCATCTAGAGTGATGCTTAAAAATTGGTATTGTCTGTTGTTGCTTGGAAAAGACCAGAACTATCTTAATTGTTCACAACCAGTTTTTGGACCACTTCCTTTGTTCTTAAACCCTCCTTAATCTTCTGCTGCTGGTTACTCTTGGAGACAGGAAACTGAGTTACCTTTAAATGATCCAAAAGTCCATGTCCATGAGATTCTGCCTTCATTCTGCCATTGTTATTTATCCATATTTGAATTTATTTATATATATATATTTAATTAAATCATTCTTAATTCATATGAAAAGCACTGTTAGAATCTTAGTGATGAAGCAACTGCTTCACTTTTTGCTTTTTCCCCATAAGATCCATCCTTATTTTCATAAACAGTTCATTTATTAGTATTCCAAAAGCTTATGTCAAATCTGAGTACCCATCACTTTGAAAACTGTGCCTGGCCCACATGGCTACCATTTAAAGGACTGCAGTGCATTGTTTGACCTCTATTTTAAGCAGAAATCCACCAGGTTCATATCAGCTAAAATCAAAGACATTCAGTCCCAATCCATAATGAAAGATTTTTTGTAGTCTTATGATTGCGAGTGCACCATGTACCTGGATGCACACCTGCTAGAGTGGTTCATGTGAGCAAGAGATCAGGAGATCCCCTCTCTGCCACACCCTTTGGTAAATCCTTGCTTAGTTAAACATGTGCAGGCAAGTCACAAGATACAAGCTATGAATTATTTGAAGATTGCTCTCTTCTAATTAAGAAAATTAAGTATTAATTCACTTTCCTATTCACTTTTTTTCATAAGTCAAGGAGCAGGACAATATGGCCCATGGTTCTGTGTACTCTGTATTTGAGTTTTACAGAAAGATCTGGTTTCCATAACACTGCGTACAGTACACTGGACGTATTGGGAAAGCTTAATTTACAGTGGAAAAATGTTGAGGGCTTGGTAAATAAAATATAAACATAAATAAGATGGGCAGTACTGTAGCTCTTATTTGTTTTATTGATTTTGTTTTGATATTGATTTTGTTGTATGCTTCCTCCTCTTCTTATGGTCCCATCTCCACAAATAAACTTTTTTGTGACACTTAGACATTTATATTGATGGTACAATATGATATGCAATAAAAAAAGTCTTTAAGGAAAGTGGGAAGCTTTAACATCTGGATATGGGGCTGTTGTGTGGTTTTGCATATCTGAGGAGAGACTTCAGGATTGTTTCTTGTTATATGGCATTATCTGTTGGATAGACCAGAAGAGAAAATTATTAACAGTTTTCACATTTACATTTCTGTGTTTAGGATCTGCAGGCAGAGTCCAAGGGAATAAAATAACAATTTCTAGAACTATTGTTCCAAGCTGTGATGTGTTTCATAAAGATATTGTGGAGTTTGGAGTTCCTATTTCTCCCACAGCTGTGGTGAGACAAAAGTTTTTGAAAAGAAAAGTTTAAATTCTGGAGGAGTAGAAGGTAGACAATAAAACTGGAGAGTTGTGAGGTCATTTGGGGATTTTCTACATAACGGTATAAACTCCCAAGAGCAAGCCACACTGTTTTACATGAGTTGCTATACTACCAGTAAAACTAAAGCACCTAGTATGATATTAACTTGGAGGTGCCATCTGTAATCCCACTATGGGTGCGCTTAGATGAACACAAACTCATGAATCATTGCCTAGAGGCCCTAACTTCGTGTCACTCTTCTCCAGGCATGTGGAAACACAGAAATTCAACCCATAGGCCACAGCTACTTTGGATTTGACCAGAAAACCCCCAACGCATAGACTAAATTCCTGTTCATCATTGGCTGCCTGTGTAGTTACATTTCATGTGGATGTACCAGTAGCAATGCTGGGCCTTTTGAGAGTGTGGACTACTGCGTGCCAAGTCTTAAATCAAACCACAGTTCTTTAGTTCTGGCACAAATCTCAAGAATAGTTCTTTACACAGTGGATATTTTATTTTAGCATGGTAATAATCTCTTAGGTGTGTTAGGTTTAATAACAATCACATTTTCAACTATGTTGAGAGAAAGTAATTTTACTGTAAAGTGTGTCTTTTTTACTGAGTACCATAAGCTTATTTTCTTTCATTCTAATAATATTTGTATTTGTCTTTACCTTAAAGCAAGATGACATTTTTCCCATCCTTGCAGGATTTAATATCTGAGAGGCACCTTAGATTATGTTCTAAAAGAAAACCTGTATTAGTGAAAGATGTCAATTTGCTGCGCGTCAGTAGCCCTGGACATATACATCTTATTCTGCAATAAAAGCAAGGTGCTTTTTCAATGTCTAGCGATAACTATATTTTCAAAAATTTATAACAATGTTCTCATATCTAATCCTATAAAATACATCTTTTCTGAGGTATTCATAGTTTAACAGATAGATAGAAATTACTCTCCTTAAGCATTGCCTCATTTGTAATACTGAACAACGCCTTGTTTTATTCCTGTCTGAAGCACGCCTAGACACTTTGAAGGTTTTATTCATATATACATCACAATCCTGTTGTGTTCCATGGAACAAACTTTCTCTTAATATGTGCTTCAGCTCTGAAAGTATTATAATGATCAAGCCAAATTTCTTAAGTTATCTGTTTTGTGATTCTTAGTTGTATCATTCTTTCTCAAAAAATAGTTAAAAAAGAAGCAATTTATTGTGACTGCAAGAAAACATACACAATGGCTTAGTTTGATCTGTTTAAGTTAAATGGATGAAGAGAAGGTCTCTTAGGAATTTTCAAGGTTTTTTCTTTTTCTTTTGTTAGTTCTGTTTTTTTAAAACTCCAACTTCTCAGGTATTATGCAGAAGCTTTTTGTGAAATTTAATCGTCAAGTTATCATCATCTGACATGATCCTTTAGAACATGCTACTTCAATTCCTGCAACCCATCACAGCCATCAGCTGGACAAGAGCTGTATCTGACAATTTGTCTGTCTTTGCATCAAACTCAAAACCTACAGGGTAGTCTGTGAATTGAAGAGTAACAAATTTAAAACTTTTTAAAAACTAATTTATTCACACAATGCTTTGATCATGTTTTGGGACATATTACCAAATCAACCAATCAAACAGTTGGAAAGAAAACTATATGCTAAAGCAATTATATATTAATCATACACAAGCCATGTGTCTGTGTCTCACAATATTTAACAGATGATTAACCTGAAATAGTTGTTCATTATTGTTAGTTAGATACCTAAGCAGGCTATGAACTACATAATGGCATGGTCTGTTTCTTAGAAGCATGGTCTATCTTTCCTGAGAAACTTGTTTGCTAAATCAGAATCTTACAGTGACATTGTAAAATAATACATATAAATGTATATGTATATATAACCTTCTTTAAGGAGAATGTACTCCATATTTCCTAAAGTTGCCATTTGTGTTTAAGGAAAATTTTATTGTCTGAAGCAATGTTCTGCCCTGTGAAACTACAAGGCAATACTCTGGTATTTTTTGGATGTGCATCTTTACACACACCTTACAGTACTGTGTGATTATTATTTTTTTTTTTCGATTATCAGGCAAGGCAATTAAGTTTAAGCATTCAGAAAACCAGCTGACAGGTAGGCAGGCAGCTCTTTTTCCACAGGTGCTTGATACCAGAATCTGTCAAGTTTAATGACATCTTTGTCATTCAATCAATAATCAATCAATAATCAATAATTCCTATTCAAATACAAAGCAAGAATACAAAACCTAAACTAATTCATATAAGATGTAATATGCTGTGTTTTATTTCATTCAGACAGTTATTAAGTAGATACAGTCTAATGCTTCTCTCAGGTAACTGAAAGTTTTAATTTTGATTTTCCTATAGGAGCTTATTATCAAAACTGCTGTGGGTGATGGTTCTTTATTAGCAATTAAGTGTTTTGGTGAGGTTAACTATCAACTAATCTTTTATGAAAGGAAATCACTTCAAATTTCAGGAACATGCTTTGGAAACAAGCATAGAGGAGCTGTATAAAGACCTTGTTTAAAGATTTCCCTAATATAATTCTTTAGTTTACAAAAAGTTCTACCATATCCCAGTGGAATTCTTTTGTTCATGGATAGCTAAAATAAATGTTGGGTTCTTTCCAGAAATAATTTTTGATTAGTAGGCAAATTTTCAAAAGATTGTTAACTTCTTGGGAGAAGTAAATATATGTAAAGTCACACTCAGAACAGCAGTGATATGCATAGATCAGTACACATAAATTTAGCACTGTCAACTTTCATTTCATCTTGTAGGACAAAAACTGAAGCCTACAGGACACAGGTATGAAAAAGTACCAGACCTCTCATCTTTAGAGGAGAGAGCAACAACAACATAGTAAACTCTTCTGAGATTCAATTAATTATTCTGTGTTCTTGGAAATGTTTCAAAGGTTTGCTCTTTAGCTCTGTTATAACAAGAACATGATATAAATGACACCTCATTTTTCATGGCAGTTAACTCCATGAGGTCAAGTAACTAAGTAAGTAGTAGAATTTCTTTCCCTTTTCGAGTTTCTGTTGCACCAGCTTGCATACGACTGAAGGTGCAACTGAAGATTAAGTATTCTTAGCTCTAAGTATTGCTAACTGCATGAAACATTTAGTCGCAGTAGTGTATACTTTGAACTGCTTACACTTTTGCTTAACTGGAAGAAGAAATTGCTTCAAAATAAACCAACATCATTCATATCTTGAATGCTAGGATCTAACACTGTGAAATCACTTAGAGAAACACTAGGTTTCAGAAGAAGCTGGTAGTTTAGTCCTCAAGAGAGAAGATGTGTACTGAAGTTGTAGTGAGCTGTCAAAAATAGTACTGGTCTTGCTCCATGATGGATAAAAAAATATTTGAAAAAGGAAAGATTTTTTGTAATGACTTATGCAATCGTCCATACAAAATTCAAAGATTTGGAGCTCTGTAAGTGATAGAAAATCCAGGTTCTCGTGAGTATATAAAATAGAGAATCAAACCTTTCATAGGTTTCTGATGTGGAAGTCTATCATTTAAAATTACTCATCTGGCAGCTGTTACACTTATGACCTTATAGCAGTCTTTGAAAAGGATAATCTAACGTTTCTGTTTGCTATTTTGCATCTAACAGGCAGTGACCAAGCTGCATGATTGGCAGAGCAATCCCAAATGTTGTCCACTCATCCCTGTGAGGTGTTGATGCTGTCTGATTTCTTAAGGGCACTGGGAAAATTCCCGTCCAGCATGGATACAGAAATTGAGCAGTATAGACAACTAGTAACTGAAAATGGTTCAGTAGAAATACTTATTAACTAAGACTTTTTCCATGTATAAGATAATGTGCAAGATTTGGGGATTAGGTATCAATAGAAATCAGACCTTTCCTTGCCTATGTGCTTCAAAAGGGATTCACAGCCTCCAGAAACACAAATGAAAGCAAACATTTGTTTAGCTGTTGTTTGACCAACTTTTACCCCAGTACCCCTCCTTAACCCCCTCCCAGAATTGTAAACTGCAAGATAGATTTTGTGCTTTGTGTCTATCACAAGTAAAAAGCTATTCTCTGTAAGCAATTAAAAAATATTTGGATCAACGCCAGTCAGAAGGAATATTGTTCTCCATCCTCTCCATCTAGAAGAAAGGCAATCATCTCATTTGTGTTCCCACGTTGTAAGGCTGATTGTCACCCGCCTATGTGCAACTCAGGAAAACCTCTTGAATACAGCAGTGCCAGTTTAATTTAGGCACTGTTCTTATCAATGCATTTGCAGATGCTGTAGGCAATAAGCCATGTGTGAGTCACTTCAGAAACTTTCCAAATGGCTTTCCATGTCTCAGTGATGGGAGTGAGAGAATTCCTCATGGCACCTCCAAAGTCCTTTGCTGAGACAACTATAGCTTATTTTTAAAGCAAAGTTACAACATTACTGCTAGGAAAACTCAAAGAAGTTCTAGAGGACTCGAAGTAATTTGCTTCCTACCACAGTTTGACGGGTGAATAATAAAGATCAGAGCTGATGATGCGTGACTCAAGTCTGGGAAGGCTTCAGGGAAAGGCAATGAACAGAAACAGATACCTTTATGCATTGCTATTTGGCTTATGTTGCATAGGTGCCTGAGAAGAGTAGGATGAGGAACTCCCCACTGTTTCGTGTTCACTAGAATTTCTTCTAGTTAGCTATTTCCATGCCTTTTTGATGCAACAGCTTTCAGTTTTATCCAATAACAGTTCCTTGGAAAGGGACAATGTCTCTGCATAACCTGAAACGAGTTTTCACCTCAGTTCTTCTCACTTTGGCTCACCTTCAGTCTTTTCTGAGCTACTGCAGAAGGGCAGCTAAGAATTGATACCTGTGTAAATTGTGGAGGAAACTGCAAACTGCAGGAAGGTGTCTGTCATGTATATTTTTGGCTTCTGTCTGATCTAAGCAATTCTGTTGGGAACACTGGTACTGGACGGCAAATTACATGTAAAGAGTGTAATTTGATGCAGTTTGAGGAAGCTCATACAGTGCTGGGCCTCATTAGAGAAGTGGATCAATTGTTTCCATGAAGGTCTTGCACTCTGGCTAGGAGGGGAGTATTTTGAACTGCACTGAAACACCTGTGCACTTATCAGATATATGCAGAAAATGGAAAGGCAGAAAAAAATATTACAGCAAAAATGACTAGTCTGACTGAAGAGGAAAGGTTCAAAAGAGATAATTGTTTGAACTGTGATTAATGATCATAGCTATCTAAAGGCATGTTTACAGCTTATCTAGATGCTCTCACACAAGCCCTAAAATACTAGCACAGCAGAAAGTGCATCAGCAGCACGGTACAGTTCAGACTGGATGGCTGCTTTGACCACCTACCCAAGACCAAACCTTGCTACAAAATTCTTGGTGTAGCGTTATGCTACTACTGGTGTTTGAATTTGCTGGTCTATATCTGGATCACGGTGCAAACACAGCATTATTAGGAGGTTATACAACCATCTGTGAGAGAAATAATTTTGGATTTGAAAGATCAAGACAAATGTAATTATTTATTTGAATATAATTATTTTTTCTTTAACTCAATCTGACTTTTTTCCTATCTCTTTTATGAACTATCAGTAACTTTTGCACTGAAAGAGAAGTTCTTAATTCGGAAATACCATTTCTTTAAGCTTTAAAAGTTACATTAGACAAGAGACCTGAAAATCAGACTCAATGGCATCTAGGTCTTTTCTATTCCTGACTTGCCACTTTCTTCTTCTTTTTATTTTTAATCCTGTTGTCTGAAATTTCTGTATATATAGTAACATCAAGAACAATATCTTCTTCATGAATTCTTCATTATTTAGAATCTCCTATTCTTTGTGAAGCCTGGAGTGGAAAATACATAGACTTGGAAAATTATTAATTTCTGTTTTTCATCCCCTTAAAGTGCCAGGTATGGTTCTAAAAAATGGCCAATTACTTTACTCTCTTTTAAAGTAAATGTATCTTTTCATTCTTCCAAATAGTTAAAGACTGGAGAGGACCTGATAACTATATGACTTGACATATCTTGCTTTCAAGATCAGTCATCTATAGTTCTAGAAAAGACATGGATAATTAAAGAAGAACCAGCTAAGATTTTAGTCAGTGTTGCTAGCCACAGATTAAACTGAGAATTTGGTAGGTCATAGTGGAACTCGGAGACCATCGTTAGGACAAAATAAATAACAAAATTGACTTTCTTTTATTTGCACCCTATCTAGTTGGTCATAAGAGTAAACTAACAACTAAGCTGTCTCTTCAGTCTAAATTCTGTACTCTAAAAGCAATACCAGACTTTCAATGATGTCTTTCAATGCTTGTCCCCATTTATGCCTCTCAGAGCCAAACCACGTTATAGTTTAATTTGAATAACAGCCCAAAAAACCACTGTGTGCAGCTGACCCGTAGGAGAGTTTCCAAAGGAAAAAATGGAATCCTTTCACTGGAAACCTTTTTTTTTTTTTTTTTTTTTAATTATTAGTTTGTAAATAAGTTCAAAAGGTTAACTATACTTTTTTGTTCAACTCCAAATGATCTTTTTAGTTGACAATCAATCAAAAAGAAAGTTCTGCACTGTCAGGTTCTACCTTGGCAGTCCATATTCTTAACAGTTGGTGCTGACAATTGTTGGCAAGAAGTATTTGCATTAATAATGTTAAATAAAAATTTCCTTAGCATTTAACTCTTGGCATCAACAAAATAGCTTTGGGGATTTCTATATCTCAGTTGATATTGGTAGTAAAAACTGTGGCCCTAACAAAACATGTATAGGTCACACGTATTGGAGAAATGAACATGTGTTGCTGACAACAAAAAAGGATGAACTAATTAATGAGGAAGTTTGGTTATTATCAGATGTATATCTTCACGCCTGTCAAAAACTCCAGTTCATAATCTGTTCTGCTGCTCCTACTATCTCATCCTGACTTTCAAGAAAACATATTATCCAAACCCATTTTTTGTTTTCCAGTATTTAGAGATGAGATAAAAAGAGATGGTGACACTTTTTAGACAGAAAGCATTTTCCATCTTGGCAGCTGACATCCTAACAATACAGACAACACAATTGCTGATTCTCAGTGTTGGGCATGTAGGCACTTTTTTGTAAATTGTAGTAATACATGAATTGAAAGACAACAAATAAAGACCCTGAAATTTTATAATAACCATTTTACTTGTTTCAGTAACTTCCAGCATAGACAGCATTCTGAAATATTTAAATAGCTTAAGGTTTTTTTCAAACTTTTGGCAGTTTAGAACTAATTTTCATTTAAGAAAAAATAAAACAAAGACTCCATGGAGCTAAACAGAAAAATATTAATTCATTGTTCTAGGGACTATTAAGCATAGCAGAGGACTATTCAATGTCCCTTGCTTTAAACTTAGTGGGTTTTGGTTGTTTGTACTGACTTTCATGAACATCATTCTGCTTGTTGATTTGTTTTGTTTTACTTCTCAGGTAGCTTTACAAACTTTAAATATGGGTGTGTTGTCTTGTTATTTGCAGTAATATATGTATGTCAACAGTATCGATCAAGAAGTTGTTTCACAAATGTCTTTATCCATTATATTCTATTGTAAAAGGCAGTTCTGACAATATATACTCCGAGATTGGAGAAAACTATACTTCTCCAGGTATTGCAGCTCCTCTTCTCCTTCCACCGTCATAATTTTGATATTTCCTATTGCTTATAGCAATGCCCTTGGTATATTGCCTGACTCCTCACTGGATGAAGAGTAACACTACTAGAAAACTCATATTTGCACTTACTCTTCCTTGTTCAAATTAACTCTTCTATCGCTTGCTAATGAAAGCACTACAGTGCCATCCTAGAGATTACAGGATTTTGGTTGAGATATTCTAGAACTCCCGTATTCTGTTTTTTTAATTTAGTTATCTTTTATTTTTAGTATTCAAAGACTTTACCAATACATTTTTAAAATGACAAAGACATACATTCTTTATTAAAACTGGCTACTTGGTGGTTGTTTTTTTGGTCGTTTTCTAAGCCTTAAATAGTTTATATCCTGTTCTTCTGTGAAAGCATAATCCATTCTTTAGACAAACACCAGTTAGAACACAGTCTACCTTGTACCTCTTTTACTTTACTGGGTGTTTGGATTCTCCTGTGGGCAAAGTGTTGGCCCAAGCTCTAATTTGTCCTAGAGATTTACCATGTGCTTTTATTTCTTTAAAGCTAACTTTTAAACCTTTTAATACATTTTACTAACAACGGGGGATGTCTCCATTTGAATATCTTTATTATCTAGTCAGATGGTTCATGTATATGAATTTTATCATTCAAACTCATAAAGCTGATTATGCATATTAAGTGAGGAGATCTTCCCTGATTGATCAGAAAAGTTCATGAAAATGCACTACTACTATGAACTTTCTACATTTTTTGTTATTGTTATCATTATTTCTGAATGACACTTTCATGCCCGTAACTTGGCTTGTTTAAGATAAAATATTCAAATTTATTATGAAAGTGGAAAAACTATCTCCCATAAAATGCAGCTAAACTTTTACACTTTTACAGGGGGAAAAAATCTGGTCCAACTTTCTTGCATCTCTCTAAATACAAATGCTAGTACATGAAAATTTATTCCATCTGTTCCTACTTCCTGAACATTTACTTAATTTCTCTAATGTTGCAAAGATGTCTTTTTATTTCTCTCTTCTGTTAATAATAAGCACAATAAGCCAATTAAATTCCAGTGTTTTCCTTCAGAAAAACACTGAATATAACTGCTTATTTTTCTCACATTGAGACATTAATTGGTCTGGATTCTCACCTCCTGTTTTTCATTCACAGGTCAAGTATCAGTTAATGATAGCACAAATTGTAGATAGCATATTCTTTTCTATTTGATAGGCCTTTTGCATATATCTTCAATAAGGTAAGTATAAGGAGATTAGGATTTATGTATTCATTTAATTTTGGGTAAAAACAACAAAAAATAGATTGTCAGTAGTACCTGCTAAAATGAGGAATTTCGCTTTTGATTTTGAAAGTTCTCCATTCGATACAGCATCCCAAGAAATATTTGCTGATGTTTTATCAGCACCAATCTCTGATGATAGTAAACAGCTAGTTCTGGTAACAGTCAGCTAGTTTTTCAAGTTGCAATGGGCATTTTGCCATTCGCAAATTATGCTTATCTGATAACCCAGTTTCAGAGCAAAATTTAACTCCTACAGGTAAATACATCAATCAAGGATTACATAACCTGCCTAGACTCCGAATCGCCTCACAAAAATCTCTGTCCTTTGTATATCTCCCACTAGACACTGGAGACACAATCCACTCTAATTTTTGTTGCTGTTCCCTCTTCATGGCTGCTGAGCAATGTTTTTCAGTCCATGCCATGATTTTCTGACGTTTATAACTTTTTCTGTAAATTGCCATTGGACTGCAGTTTCTCAAGCTGGTTATCAAATAAATGTATGTGTAGCTCGAAGAAAATCCATAGAGCTATTTTTGATTCTTCAAAGAGAAAAGCATGTGTTTAATCAGTGAAGTGGTATCAGAGATGTTTAGTTAGCGCATAACCCTGCAAGGTGTTGCTGAGCGCTCCTCTGCCTTGCTAATCGTGCCAGTTAGTGCTGAGAGTTCGTGGTGGTTCCCATTCGCCTTGGTGGTAGCGCAGGGTTCACCCTCACACTGCCATTGCAAAATCCACAATATTGATGCAATAGTGCAGTAACTAAAATCCTTTTTCCCCCTAAATATAAAATATAGTGTGATGTCTGTATGAGGTATTGCCCCACACATACAGGCTTTCCTAGAGTTAATATTCTGCCTTCCTCTGGGGAGTGTGTGGACTAAGGACAGAAGAATCTGCAGTTCTGCTAAAGTTAGTTAATGGAGCCACGTCTGAGGATTTCCCAGGATTCATGGACAACTCCTGCCTGCTGCTGTTACAGGCGTTTGAAGCCCTGCAATGGACAGTACAAAAGAGAGGCGACTATTCATAGGCAGCACTGTGTGTGCACTGCAGCTGTGAAAAGTCATGCTGTCTATGACTGAACAGGGGTGGGCAGAATAGCTCTCTTCCTGATAGCCTTTTTTGCATACCAGTATAAACTCAATATACAGCATATTTGCTTTTCTTTCCTTCTAGTAGCTATATTTGCAACAGGTTTCATTCCATTTTTTAGTGACTAAGCCCCACATAAAACTGCAAGCAAAAAGAACATTTGAAGGTGTTTTGTTTTTCTAATAAAGCTTTTTTCAGATTTTCTTCAATTTCTCATGCTCTTCTGATTTCATGCGATTCTCATCCCTCTGTAATTCTAATATTTTTATTGCTGAAGGATTAGCCAAGGGAAAAAATCCAAGATTTAAGTGTGACATGGATTACAAAATCTTTCTCTAACAAAAGACAACTGCTCTCAATTAGAAAAAGAAAAATATTAAAGTACTAATAAGAATAGATCAGATTCTGTTTTATTGCACGGAAGATAGGACAACATTATGATTTCATTTTAATATCTCATTTATATATTTATTTCTCCTTAGTTGATTATGTCATGGTACATGGCTTATGAAATGATTTTCAAAGTAGCAATGTCTGATGCTGTGATTGGTACTGGACATAAGTTTTCCTCTGAATTAAGGAAGAACTTATTGTAGGTAGTGGATAAGAGAAGGTGCCCAGATTGGACCTGCTTCTGGTTAAGAATCAGAAGACCTGGCCTGAGAAGCCAGAAAACCAATAGGGCTTATTGCCTATCTATAACACTCCTGATTAAGAGCAAAGAAAAACAGATCAGACATTTGATAGAATGAGGAAAACTTTAGGTTTTGCAGGAAACAAATGAGAAAGTTAGACACCCACCTAAGGATTAGCTTGTCCTAGAAAATAATTTAAGAAAAGGCTGCAATATTGTTCAGGCAAGAGTTTGTTTTGACTGGATAAAAGGAATGAGCTTGGTATTTCTAATAGAAAAAAAGTGAAGGCATGAATTCAGACAAGGTGATGTATACTGGTAGTTCAGATATTTAACAAAAAATTAGTTCCTGTTTCTCAAATACTTTTAAACATGATTTCATGGCAGTGTGGCACCATTATGTATTAATGACATTAATCAATGCAAAACATACTTCATGCTTATCATGGTAGTTAATGAATAAGTAAATTAGCTGATATGCAATATAAAGGATGTGGAAGAGTGGCTTTTGGAGCTGGTCCCCAAGAAAATATTACATCTCTCCTGTCTTCTTTTTTCTATCTCAGAGGGATCTTTGTATAATTTTTATTGGAACCAACTTGGATTGTTTTAGTGAAGATATTAAGATCATAATTTGGATTATTTTAACATCCTTCCTTATAACCACTCCAGTAATTTTATTGTGTCTTTCTAGGGACTGTCTATTATAATCAAAATTGTTCCTGAAGGAGAAAGATTAATAAAATCTTTATCTCATTCTAGCTCACTTTTTAAAAAACAAAAAGCTAAATACGTAGATGGAAGAACTGACATAATTGAGGGTTGTGACTGCACAGTTGAGTCTGTTGGTACAAGACATTCAAAGTCAGGTCATTGCATGGTTTGAGTTCCTTCTTTTATACTGATGCGTTTCTCGTTTTCTTCTTGTTGCTGGTTATCTTTATGTTTTTATACCAAAGCCTTCCTGAGTTACTTACTGTTTATCTTGTAATTCCATATGCAAAAAGCTAAGTACTCAAATGCATCATTTATTTCTAAGCTTGTCTTAATCGTTCCAATGTTTTTAAGCCTGGTACATATGAGGCAAGCCAGTCTGTACAGAAGTAAAGCACACAAGTAACTTGACATATGGAAAAAAAGTATTGTTGACTTGCACATTACTATCTGTTGTTAAATAAATAGAATATTTTTACTGTTTTGGATCTTGTCCTCAATTTGGTAGGTGGAATATATGCCTTAAATACCAATATTCCTTTTTAATGTATTCATTATTTTTATTTAAAAGACAATGCAACAATTTCCTGAGCAACATCTTATCTTGGAAGCTTGGGAAATTAAAAGTAATGTATTTATTTTTAAAAATGATGTTTAAGTCTCAAAACTATTCTTGGTATACCAAATAAAAAAATAGCATCAGTAGATTCATTTTCCATAAAAACCTTCTGATTTTGAAAAAAAAAAAAAAAGAAGAAGAAGTTTTGCTATCATTATTATATACTTAAAATTGTAAAAGTAGCAACACAGGTTTCTTTTTCTTGCAACAAAATATTTTTATAAATATCTTATTAGACAGACACCTGACCATTAAATTGAAATGTTTAGGTTTGATAATAGTAATGCTGAGTTAAAATTTTCACTGCACAAGATAATAAGGTAAAGATTAAATACATTAATGTACCTATACATGTGTATGTGTGTATACATATATTTAAAAAGTGTGTATGCATGTGTATACATATGTATATTTATAAACATACATGTGTTCACTTCTATAACTAACTACGAGAAGATGGGCTCTGAAGCTTTTTCTTTAGCTTTCCAACCTGCTCAGACCCCTCTGACAGGTACTGCTGAGGCTGGACAGCAGGGAGGTACCTCCCGGGCAGAAACCTGGGCCTGATGGACGTTGCATGAGGCAAGCTGAAGTCGTAAATGATGGGAGCGGGTGGAATGGGTGTTTTCTGCTCATAAGGAGAAGGGCCATGCAGAGGAACGCAGTGAACACTGCAATAATCGTAGGAGACAGGACCTGGTGCTAAAAACCTCTGATGGCTTGTGGCTGTTATTAAATTATTCTCACTTGTTTTCAAGCTAATATGTAAGCCAAGCTTAAAAGTTTGTGATTATTATGACTCTGCCTTGTATATCTGAAATAATGTGTTTACAGTCCCTGTTGCATTGTCAAAGGAACTGCAATTTATAATTGTATGAGCAACCCCAATCTCTCTTTTTGTTTGACTGACAAAGATTTAAAAAATGGCATTATTGTTGTTATAAATATTGCTCAGAAATTAAATTGATTTTGTCAGCTTGGCAGCTGTCATTGCCAATGCTAATTTGGAGTTGTTGTCTTTAGTTGGCAATAGCTAAGTGAAATTGGCTAAAGCACTGATAGGACATGGTGCATTGGTGGGATTTTTTCGTCCTGGTTCCTTGATTTTCTGAGTAAACATGAAGAGACTCTGACAATAATATCCGTAGGAACAAGGTGTGACTGGCTGGGTATTTTTATTTTTTTCTTTCTGTCTTTTTTGATTGTATTTCTTCCTGAAGACTTTTGAAGGTGATAAAGAATGATAAAAATTTAGTATTTACAAGGGAGAAAAGGACTTTTTTAATTTTATATTTTCTTTGTGGAAGGAAAAAAGAAACAAGATACTAAACAGTGGGCTGGCAGGTGCTGCATTAACTTCATAGTATATTATATGCAAATAGGCAAGGACAAATATTGGCCTGTGATGGCCAATGAACAAGGACAGCTGAGGGTAAGACACGTGATATCAGTGTGTATAGGAATGGGAGACACAGCAGATTTATTTTTGGATTTCTAGCTACCCTGTAATATTTAATCTGCTTGTGCTATGAGAACAGAAGTTATCTGGGGGCAGAATGCCGTGATCTTTCTTTAATCATTCACCTTGGACATCAACAGCAACACAGAATTTATGTTCTAAAGGAACAGTTGAGAAAAATGGAAAATTACTCACTTATTTTTCTTTCTTTCTGTTTTCTGTTTTAATTTACCAATCTGAGCTTTAGGAATAAGCAAAGTTAATGTAGCTATATATCACCCCTGCTCTCCAGACTATTATTGTACATTGTCTCCCCTTCACTGAATTCAGACTGTAGAGATGTATTGTCTTCCTTTTCCCCCTGTCTTTTCTGCAATGCTGAAAGTATTGGATGACACTTCTTAAAATGGTGGCACTTTTGCTATGCCTAGCAAATTGTCACACCAACAGGAGGAAGGCAAGGTCCCTCCAGTTTGTCCCCAGTGCAGTAAAATAGTTATACTGAATTCTGTTGAAATGAATTGGATGGATGTGTACAAATGGCCATCTCCTGCTTCCTTCCTACCTGAGAAACTAGGCTCCACATTTCTCATCAGTCGCTGCCTGTATTTACCATATAAATGGTTACCCAATCCCCCTCCTCCTTGCCCCATATGTTTGAAAGCAAAGAATATAGAGAGTAAATTAATTATTTTATTAAGTGATTTAACTATATCATTATTTAACTCCTCACATTACAGGACAATATGTCTTTTCGGAAGGACATGAGTTATCTATGATTCCAGAAATGTTCCCCACCCTTTAGTCTACGCAAAAAATCTCAGAAGAGATGATATCTCCACCTTCAGCTCTAAATGTGATGTGAACACCTGAGATGCTTTTCACTTTATGTCCATTAGCTAAGTTTTCTGAAATATTAGAAAGATGTAAATGAAGATGTGATGAGACCTGTGTCAGAATTTTCAAGTTAAGGAAAGAATGTGTGTGAGTTTTTTTGTTTTTCCTTGATCAAACACAAGGTTTTCTCTACTGAAAATTTTAAATAGTGATATAAGTAAAATATTTCCCTCTCATTTGGTTTGAACTCTCTTATGTGTTTTTAGCTTAAGATTTTTCTCAGCTAGGAGATTATCGTTTTGTATACTTTCAGTGTTGAAGTGAAGGATCCACAATTATAAACGTTCTCTTTCAATTTACTAGAAATAGGCTAAGCTAGCAAAGGAGTTTGCTTAGCTGCATAATTAAACTATGAAAGATTCTAATATTGCTAACATCCCTTTGTCCTAGTTTCAGTTTGGTTCAATTTATAAAATCAGTTTAATTTAAAATCAGATTAATTCTTTTAAAAAAGCTTTGGCCCTTTAATAGTTCACCCTGCGGGGCCAAGGAATCCCATAAGCACAAATCAAAAGACTCTAAGTCATACGCTTCTCACGCTTAGAAACAATGATCACGGCACAAGCAATATCTGCCTGCCTATGTTCCACAGTAATCTACATAACCCTATTTAATGATATCCTCCCTCTTCTATTTTCGATAATAAGTTTTAAATAATCCAAGTTATCATGGACAAAAGAAACAAAAGAGATGAATGTGCCAGGGATTATTTCCTCTTTCCAATTTTTTAGATATTTTTGTGTTGGGACCTATCACAGTAATAACATGTGTGGATAGACCATGATAGTTTTTATGGAGAAACTAATATATCAAGAATCTAAGAAAACACCCTTAATGAGAAAAGTAGAAACCATAACATGATACTTAATAAAAGGCACTACTGAATGATTTTTGAGAGCTTATTTTGCATAACTCTGTAACCCTCTTGGCATCTGCTCTCTCTCTGCTGCTTTGCATGGACCCTATAGTGAAGGGTAGAAAGGTGACAAGGCGTCCTGAGACAGCATTCATTTTCTGATATAAGTGTCACTCTGTCTATTAACCATACTGCTGTTCTGGTTTGGCAGCAGAGGTTAGAAATTGAATTGTAAAACACTTACAATACCAACTAATTATCAGGGCAGAAGAGAAACACATCATTTCCCTACCTCAGCTTCACCTTGTTTCCTTTGGAACCGCTACCTGGGGCTGTGCTTAAGGGGCTTCTGGTTCTTGGAAGAGAATGGATAAACTTTGAATAAAAAGAGGCATAATTCCACATATCTTGTAGAAGCTCAGAAAGTCATCTTAAGTAGGGGCGTAAACATGAAATCATTAGCAAGATGAATGGAAATGAGTGCTATCTACCCAATCAATTATATTGTTCTCCTGAATTCAATAAGAGGGTGCCTGAATTTTAGTTAAGGAGGATGCCCTCCTCCCCAGAAAAACCTTTAAGACTAATACATTTAGGAAATAAAAAATAATAAATGAGGAGAGAAACAGGGGGTATTCTTCCAGTTCTTTTTCTGACCCAGTTGTGATAAGTTCCTGGTGTATTTAGGGAAATGTGGGCACCATAGAGAGTTTGCTAAGGCTGCAGATCTGCATAAGAGTAAATTCAGTTTTAGGATGCTGACAATAAAAAAGTAATACTAAAAGCACTGCAGCCACTGGACACAGAGTGCTTAACCAGTAGAACTCAGCCTGCTGATTCAAATGTGACTAGAAAAGAAAAAAAAGGGGGGGGAATAACTTTTTTCTGCCTACTTTCCTGTAGATCAAAGAGTGCCAGTTTGTGCAAAACTAACTTTATGCTGAATTAGCTATGAATGTATTATGTGTGTTGGATGATTCAACAGAAATATGCTTATAACTGTTCTTGATTATATTTGGGTACTGACAATCCAGTAGCGCAGAAGCCGGTTGTTATTCAATGTAGTATGCTTTAAGGCAGGAGCCTCCAGGCTTAATCCTGAGCTAGTATCCATGTCACAGCTTCATTCATGACTGTTGCATTATGACAGTTTGCAGAGAAAACAAACTGTCTTGATATTTTCTTCCACATAATATTAACCTCCAAACTGATGGTTAACCCAGTATCCTGGCTAGAGTCCAATTTACACGTGTATCAAAACAGCTTCTGCACTTTCAGTTTATGGTATTCTTAATTTCTGACAATAAACCTGTGCATTCTCTAAAGCAAGGAGGTATTCTAGCTACTTCTTGAGAAATCTACACTCCGATAATTTCCTCAGAAGTGCTTTAAATAAAGGGTGCAAAGACATACAGAAATCCATGTCAGAAAATAATGTCCAACCAATAAAAGACTTGCAACAACCACAGCACACTTTCTTGTGCAATGTAAAGTTAAACTCTCTTACAAAAAAAGTAAAAAAATGAGCAAGTGTCAGCACCACGTACATTTTTCGCTTCTTCTTTAGCCAGCCCTTCATAATGAAGTCTTTCAACTCTAGTCTGCTCATAAGAGTTATGCTAGCTGAGGACTGATCAGAACTAAAAAAATGATGGGGTCTCCTGATGATGTGTATAAGTGAACTTCACAGTAGATGATATTTTTGTTTATATGAAGAAACCTGAAATGCTATCGTCCTGCACTACTGTGATTCTAAAATTTACTGTAATATTCCTTTGATGATCAGGATAAAATCTCACTGGAAAATAATGAAGGCAATGGTAACGTGCAGAGGACTATTAAAAAGAGGCAGCCAGGATGTCTGCCCTCCTGCTTTATCACTAATATTGCAGAAGGTTTTACATTATGATATCTTGGGTTTCAAATTAAATGTCAAATTCAATTTGCCTCTGGAAACATGAAGTGTGTGACTGCCCTTAGAGGGGTAACCTGGCAGCACAATTTCATAATTGGTGTCTGCCCTAATGCTGAGTTAAAATACAGGAAGAGATGGTGTTTGATTGCAGCCATGTTTTACTCTTCACAAATAAACAGTCCACCCCCAGACAGTCTAAAACATATTTGGTTGAAATTTGAGCCCTGAGGAAAGTTCACTGGCTTTGTTTAAAATCTTTAGGAAAATAATGTTAAATACAGTATGATAACAGATACTAAACCTCCCTGATGGGATCATGCCACCGGTTATGTCTTTATGTCTCTGACATTTAGCTCATAATAGAATGATATTTGTGAAAGAAAATGAAGAGGTGCTTATTCCATTTAGAGTACTTTATTTTCTTTTCCTTCCTATTCAGACAAGCTCATGTTTTAATAATGAGATTTCTAATCCACTTTAATATGCTATCATTATATCTTAGTGAGCTATCTGCCGTATAAGTAATAACAATGAGGTATGTTTAAATATAAAAATGCATCCTTAAACATCTAGACACTTTTAGTGCTGGTTGTAATTAGAAAGTTAAGAAACATGTGCAATTAAATATGCTCATAAAAAAAAAGAGAGAAAACATACAACTCTGTAGTACTAGTGAATTTGTCTCATCATTAATATTCTTCAGTGTGGCAGTTTAAAAATGTATTGCAATGTTTCAAGTGCAAAACCGCTAGGAACAAAATTACTAACATTTAAACCACCACAGCTGTTTTAGAACAACAATTGACTGGTTTAAGAATCTTCTGCAAGATAATTTTATCTTTACAGGTACATTTTCAAATTCCATTTATTTATCTATAGTTCTAATAGCAAAGTTTCAAAGATAATTTTTTTTTTTGCTGTAGATTAAATAAATTCTTTCCTATCCTGAGATCAGGTTACACTAAATGTCTACATTTATATTTTTAATGCTAGAAAAAAAAGTATTAATAATGACGAGATAGTTTAATCCAACCATCTAAAAAAAACAAATCACATTTTATACCTTTTTTGAAATTCATCTGAATAGCTTGACATTGACCTAAACTGTATATTTCAAAAATACATTCAGTGTATTTTTGAACTGGTTTCAAAAGTGACCTGTGTCTCTTAAGCTTAGAAAACTTTTTTCTCATCTTGAATTGGAGACATAACCATTTTGGCCTGTTTCATTTTTGTACGGAATCCTCTTTTCTGAAAATATATGCAGGAACACCTTTGTGCTTATGCAAAATTCTTGTAAAAAGGATATGTATGGCTAACACATGTATTGACCTGCAGCTCAAGGCTGAGAAGTCAAGACAAGTTTTCTGCATAACACTGTAATCTTTATAATTTGTGGATTGGCACAGAGAGAGACCCGTAACATATACTCTCTGACTGATTGTTCACACATGACCTGTGTATGTACAACTGTGCCTCCCAGCCTCTCCATGCGTAGACCGGCCTCTCCAACTCCCTACACGCAGCCTATATCTGCTCTTTACCAAAATCCTCCTGACAGGCTGATAGCACCACATAAGGCCCATGTGCAGAAGTTAACCGGTGTACTGAAGGATCTTGCTGTCCTTTGCACACATTTGGTAACCAGCACTGCACCTTCCTGGCTGCTTTGTGAAGTGAACAGGTCTCTCACGTCTTAGGCATGGGGAATTTATTGATCCTTTTCATGTGCAGTATTGAACACACTGGTGCATAATGCACCCCGTTATGCCACAGTTGATTTGTCTGGAAGTGAGCATATAAATAAGCTGGATTTACGGGTCCACAGAGAGATGGTGGTCACTACATCATTGCATGGCACATGCACAATCTGCATTTTTTTTATATATCCTTGTAGAGAGCTGAGTGGTGATGCTGTTTTATGCATAATATCATTAGTCTGGCAATTGTATTAAGTGGAAGGCTTATACCATCCTTATTTTATACTGTCATCTTTGCTCTTGGCACTAGCTGACTGCTGCAAAAGAGAGGCCGAGATCAGCTACTCCTCTACGCATTAGAGGGAGATCTACAGAGTACAGATGAGACACAAAACAGTAGTATTATGCTGGTCCTATCACTGTTCTTAATCTCCCTGCTTGGCAGAGAAAAGACAGTTTGCAGATGTGATTACTCTAGCACATCTTATGGTCTCCTGATAGGCTATAAAAATAAATACATGGGTCTGAGAAGAGAAGCGTAAGAATACCATTTTTTCCCTGAATTTTTGGTTATAAAAAGATCAAGTCCAACAACGTAGTTTGAGGGCAGGTCCACAAATTCTACAGCTGTTCATCCCTGATCTTCTCAAGTTCTCTGAGGGTGTCTATGGGCCAAAATAAAATTGCTTGAATATATTACCTGAATGAGTATAGCAGCATTCTGAAGGCTGTTTCACATGGAAGAAGGGCAATTTTATTGCAAGAGCTCTGGCCTACGAGCCAAATGACATCATTTTATTTTTTGAGCTCGTGTGGAGACTGCATATTGAGCTAGAACAAATGACTGAAGAGTGAGCTGATCTCACTCAGCTTTAGCCATCTGAAAGTTAATTTTGTACTTTAAACTAGCTGCCTAGGCTTCTGCTGCAATCAGGTTTCTATCACAGTTAGCAAAGAGAATAAGGTTGCCCATCTCAGCCCAAAATAGCTGTCCAAAATGGTTTGAATTAAGGTTGCCTATTCTCTTCATTGACTAACAAGAGAGCTTAGATAACTAGTTTCTGAAGGGTGAAATTATTTGCATTTTTTTCTTTTTATTCTTTAGTTCCAACTGGTTGAATGTGATCAATATTGACACAACTGAAAAAACAAAAGGTTGAGGAGAATGTCATAAATGCTTGTAAGACTTTAAGAAATAACCGTTATGAGAAAGTTCATACAAATAACCAGAGAGTGTAACAGTGGTAGCTGTGGACTAATCTATGTTCGTTTCAGTCCAGGCTTTGAGAAACTTGCAGGTCGCACACATGAGGTGGATGTGTACTGCAGTGCTCACTCACAAACCTAAACAGGAGCAGTGAGGCTCTTTAAGATGCTTCATCTCCAGCAGCTCCTTATTCTCCATAATGTTGAAATGGGAGCTGAGAGCTGGAAAACGTCAGTCTGCTTGACAGATGAGTGGAAAAGACTCAAACAATTAATTTGATCGCTTTCCTTCTCATAAAGCCTCCCCCAATAGGCTTTTATTCACCGGGGAAAATGCCTTATAGTGGAGCACTGCACACTGGAGCTGCCGCAGAGCCTGGGCGTGATACAGTGGTAGAGAGATGCATCCGTTCGTTCGAAGCACCCGGTACCTACAGGTATATCAGGAGCCACTCGACTTGCCCTGAGCAGTGCCCCAAATTTTTCATGGTGTGTTCAGGTGAATGCATCCAAATAGCAGCACCTCATTACTGATAGCATTGAGCAGCTGAGAACTACTTTTGCCACCTTCACTTTCCCCTGTGCACGATGGTGACATTTTACCAATCTCATTTGCAGTGAGAATCCTAAAACAGGATCCGGCCCTCTCTGGCAGCTGACACTGGATGATCCCTGAACTAATTCAACATTAAATCTGTCTTCTTGGTTAAATGATTTTGTTAATCTCTACTTTATTAGTAGCTGGTTCGGTAATAAAAGTAATTTTAAAAACAGTGAAAATTCGGTCCTTGAACAGAAATGCTATCATTTCCTTGCTTTCATCACCAGCTTGAAATGCATGTGTGGATAGGGAGACAGTATATATTTCATATTTGAAACCTCTTTTTTTAAGATATATATATGAAACAAGGCAGCAGTCCAAATTTTCATTGAGTGGTATAGAAACTGATTGATCCGCATTTCAGAAATAGCCAATTTGCTTCTTTTGTGCCATAACATTCTCTACTTCTTCCTAGAATTTGACTGGTATCCTTGAAAGTTATATTAACAACACCAATCAAAAAAAAATAATAAATAAAATATTAATTTGGGTATTGAAGGTCCTGACTGCTTACCAGGAGGAACCTGACAAGAAAATGTCCTGACTGCTTACCAGGAGGAACCTGACAAGAAAATGTCCCAGTGCAAAGTAAACTTTTAATACTGTTGGAAGAAAATTAAGTGTTCATAAGTGTTCATAAAATATTTGAGAAATATACCCCCTAAAACTTATGCTTTATTAAATTTTCTTTACAATACATTGAACTATTATTAAACCTTGAAAATAAATGATATTCCCTTGGAGCAATAATCAGTGCTACAAGACATTGTGCTTTTTACATTGGCTTAATATCATTTCACTTTCATATGTCCTGTAACAAATTCCACTGACATTTCACTGTAAAAATGTCTATGATATGACATATCAAATATTAACTTAATATAATTTTGTTAAATTTAAACCATTTTGTAAATAGTATTGTAAAAAAGACTTTGGACTGAGCAAATTAATTCTATACTGAAAGCAAGCAGGCAGATGAACCCAATAGAGGTTATATTCAGTATATCCAGTGTCTGTGATAATCACGGTCTAACAGTTAATTTCATATGTAAATATATCATCAAGGAACTCTCAACAGGCAAGCTCTTTTTAAAAATTTCTAGCCAAAACGACGATGAACTTTGTAACATCTGAGTCCTTGCTTTCCTAAAGCCTATAACACTCCACAGGCTGCAGCTGCCAGTCCTGATACACACGGGCGCAAAGCAAACTGGAGGGTCCTGACCATCCTGGATGGCTGACTGTGCCAATTTGATTCATGTCCTCCAAGTCCTGACTGAAGCAAAGGCTGCACAGAGACAGAGACTTCTGTGCTGATTGCAAGGCTTTATTTCAGGACTTTGAACAACGGAGCTTTAAGTTTGACCTTAGCCTTTTCCCAAGAGTATAACGAGCCTTTTATAGAAACTCCAGTCAGTGATACTTAGCTCATTACACTTATTGATCTCATACCTTTGACACTTTGAAGAGTATTATTAGCAGTCAAGTTGTACCTTAGGCCAACATCATCCACTTCCTAAATGTGAAGAAAAATGTTTCCTAAAAATACTGCCTAAAATCATATGTAGTGTACCTATTCTTTGTAGGTTATGCTGCTCTCTACTATTCCTTTCAAATTTGGATATGTGGGTAACAATAGCTTAATTTCTGACTCTCTTCAGTTTCTGCTCTTCCAAGTCTCTGCAGAACATCAGGATTGTTTACCACTAGTCATTTCTTCATTATTGGAGAGCATATTCCTTTTTCTTAAGCCAAGGGAAAATTATTTCTATTTGAAGTATCAATGATCTGAGCTTTCTTATAATATATATTAAAATAGGAAAAAGAAAAGTTACATAGAAAATTTTTTTCTTGGGACAAGTCACATCCCTTCCTCTGAGCAGTGTCATCACTGTAGAGCCAAAGACGTGTCTCCGGTTTGAGAGATGATATGGATTTAAGTAATCATCCCTTACATGTTGGTACAGATAAACTCATAAATGTGCACATGATGGAAAAAGAAAATGAGGTAGCAGTAATGGAAAAAAGCACTTTGATCTCAGTATCAGAGTATCTATGATAAAAGCTTCTCTTCTTAATAGTTTTAATTTAAGAAAACAAACCTTTGTAGTTGCATATAAATTTATCGTAAGTACCGGAAAACAAATATTAATTATAGTGGGTATTATTTTTATTAAAAAACCACAATTTTACTGAGTCAAGTTCAAGCTTCTTGAACATTAGTGTTGACAACATTGTCTTAGTACTCATGCTCCAAGTATTCATATGCTTTTTTCAGAGTCAGAACCATGAGACAGTATCCAGTCTGTCACTACTAGCCAAAACAATTCATTAAAACATATGTAATAGTGAATGTTTTAATAAATTGTCTACCACCAGCACACAGAATTAAAACAAATTGTAAAGCAATTTGGCAGAGATTCTGTGGAAAACAAAAAAACTATAGATAGTACCATGTGGAAATAGAAAACTGCTTCTGCTAATTCTTTGTGCAGAGCAGGAAGTTAAATTTGTTGACTAAATTACTGGCTGCACATTATATGCATCTAATTTATTTTAGAACACTGGTTTACATAAATTGCCAACAGGAAAATTTCACATATTCCTTATCCAAAAAAGTGTTCACAGAATCTGCATATTTTAGGAAGAGATCAGAATAAGAAAACAACAGGAAAAAATTACAAATTCCATCTTTACTTTTAAAAATTAACAAAAGGACTGCAGAGTTTATTCAGATCATGCTACTATGCAAAAGAAATTTATACAACATAGTATGGTGTGGATAACTTCATTTTCTTTCCTCGCACTGCACTACCAATGAAGCCAAGAAACTGTTCCAAACAGGCCAGTTGGATTGTTGCAAGATCCAAATTTATATTTGGCAAAAAAAGTTAGTGTTTAGCCATAATGATTGTAAAAGTCCTTTTCGCCAGCATCTGATTGACGGGTCCATTCTTCCGCTGTATTCTTTTCATGTAGTAATTCCATATTCTACTCTGTATTCTTAGGGTTAAAATGTACATGCTTGCTTAAAAGATTCCAAACACTAAGCTGGAGATAGCCAGGACTAGCAAAACCAATCCAAAAAAGTTAACAGGATTGCTCAAACCAAAAACAGCTGAACAGTGCTTGCACATATGCCTTTATACCACTTTCAGTTTTAAGAATGAGCACTTCCTTCCAAGACTTAAGAGAATATTCAAAAAATGTTTTTAAAGCAATTACACTACTTACATCCTTTTTTCTTTGTCTTTTTTTAGAAGAGATTTTTTTTCTTAACAGATTTTGTGAAGCTTCAGTCTTTTTATTATAGACATATAGAAATACTTCATTTACTCAATCCTTATGTTATTCAGAGACTCTTTAAAAGTGAGAGCCTAGTCATCTAAAAGATCAAATGATAGCCACCGATAGTAAAGACATGAGGAGTATATCCCTTCATTGATTCTAGGTCAGAAAAGATTAGAATATGTGCCTGTATTTCTTATACATAGAATTTTCATCCTCTTTTCTATACTATTTCATAGAAAGCACCTTTTCCTGCAGGTGCAATATCGAAGTCTGTCAGATTGCACGAGGAAGGCACTGCGCTCATCAGTTTTTAGATGTACTATATCCCTGTCATATTGCTATGTACTCCATTTGCCCATATGGCCAGCAAAATGTTTGCCAGCTCTCCTTCACTGAAAAAAACAAGAAATAGAGCAAATGTTTGGAAAGGGCAGCTAGAGAGGCCAGTTATGTATGTAAAATTCCTGGAAATGGTTGGGTAGTACACAGAGAGCTGTCAAAGGAAATTTAAGTAGAGATGCAAGATCCTTTCATTACTATAATACTCAAGATGTCTAGGTAGATTTTGAAAAGGTATGAAGTGGCATATTTTCCCCTTGCTTGCTTTTCTGACAATTCCCCTACTGAGATAAACCAACATCTTTACACAATATCCTGATAGGAAGGTCAGTGTCCAACATTCATGACTTAATTCAGAACATCCCCCTGTCATTGTACTCTGCTTTTACATTTTAATATGCCTGCGAAGCAGGACTGAATTTTGCTTTACACTGATAGGGTCAGATTATGTAGGTCACAATTAAAAGTTGTCATTTAGGACTTATTATAACTTTTTCTCAGCTCCTTATGTGGTACAGACTGTCATAGCTCCATTTTTTTTAATGAAACTTTCATTATAAATATGTCCTGTTTTCCGGAGAGTTTAAAATCATAATGTTTCAAATAGGTGATAAGAAAGTTGTTTGAGTTTCTATTTTATTATGATGTTCCTGTTGCTGAGCTCCAGCTTTTCCTCATCCTTTTTCTCCCCTAAAGTATGTTATTAGATTATTTATTATGACTGTCTGCATAATGCAGATCATGCAATTTCATCCATCTGCTCTTGTATATTGCACTTGTACTTGTTTCAGATAAAAATGTCTATTTTAATATATTCTCTAGAAAAAAACAAGAATATTGTTTATATTGTGACTGACACCAATTGCAACCCTTAATTCTTTTTTTTTTTTTTTTATGTGACTCAATAGGCATAGTACTACCTTAGTAATAGCAACAATCTCACACTTTAATGACGGAAATTTTTATCTATTTTCCCTGTTTAAGCAACAGATGAATCATCAGGGTAACTTACAATTTCCGTGTTGCACCATTACAAAAATGGCTGAAGAGCAGTGAGGAAGAGACAATGGAAAAGAAAGTGTAGTAAAGTCAGGGCAGGGTAGTGCTGTGTGCTCTACCCTCTTTAACAGATATGGCCATCAGGGAAAAAATTAAATATTAATGAAAATACTTATTTCCCAAAGGCCTGACCAGCAAAGAATGCTGAAAGAGATAACTCGCCAACCAAAGGAGCACACTGACTGAAAAGCAGATTATCACTGAAGTGAAAAACAAAGGCAGCTGACATTAATAATTAACTGAGAAGGTTTCCTGCGGAGGTTTAGATGAGCTACAGGCACTATGTGTAAAGTCACTTGACTACCAGACTGTTATGTCCTATTTCAGAGAAGCTCATATTAACATGTACAACCTATATGAAGTTTGCCTAGTCTAAGTTACCTGGAAGTACAATCCTAATTGGGATTTTTTATGTGTTGAAGTCTGTACCTGCTGTGCTATATAAAAGAAAGCTGAGGGGCTACACCTTTAGATTGTCACAGGAATCACTCTGCCAGCACCCAAAGAGATGCTGTTCTCTTGTGCTCACACTGTGTGTGTCTCTGTGTACATGCATACGTGTTTGTCCTTATGTACGAGGGAAGGGCTGTCAAAGCAGGTTACAATTCCGGATGCTCAGAGAGGAGTCAAAATGCAATAACATAAGGGGAACCTGCTCTTACATTATGCAATTATTTTTTCTCCAGCTGTTTTGAGCTTTGCCTCTGCACATTTGCTGTGACCATTCTCACTGGTGGGATAGGTTCACCAAAAGCAGCAACTGTGGCATGTAACTAAGCATTAATTCAGGCATTAAATTAAGGCATGTAACTGATTATAATCTGAAGCAGCCACATTGTCCCCCAAAGGACGTTAATAGGGGAACAAAGCCAAATTCTCCTTTGTCACGTAGTGCTTCAGGAGCTTGTTTTGCCCCCAGCCAGGGACTGTTGTTGTGGTTGTGGGTCGCAGCCTGGAAGGGCTGGAGGTTCCCTGGTCATGGAGGAGATTGTCTCAGAGGTTTCCTATGCAAATACGACATGTTAAGTATAGAAAAGAAACTTCAACTTTGTACCTTAATGTTCCTCCAGCTAAAGACCACACTCATGTCCATATATATCCAGATGAAACTGCTCACACTTTGGAATGCGTTACTGAAAACAAACCTATGGCCTGTTAATGTTATTGATGTTACCAATGCAATAGCTGAAAACACAGAGATCAAAGACATATTGTGCTGACGTGCAGTGTGGTAGTCATGGGACAGATAGGAAGCAAAAATCTGAGGAGTTGTAGAGAAAAGTAAGACTAATCTGTTCTGAGTGAGCACCATTGGTTCAAAGGTATTAGCAGATGCTTTACAAAATAAGCAAACTGGAAGAAATTGGAACCTATTTCAACCCCATCTGCAAGTGGTGAAAGTGCCTGAATTTTTCTAGGGCAGGTTATTCTTTCTGGCTCAGTTTGGTTTTTCTTTTTTTTTCTCTTTTTTTTTAATGCTTTATAACAAATATCAACATATTGCTCTTAGGAAACAAAGAAAACATGCCAAGCTCTATGCTTTAAATATGCCTGCTGTGAAAGATACGTGTACTATCTTCTAAGTCGGGCTTTTTGCAAATGTATGAGATTCAAAATTTCAATATCCATACAGCTTTGTAGTGATATCCGTACATAATATCCAGAGCACGGCCACAGAGGTTTCAGCTGTTAACACAGCTAACTACTGGAACAGAATTCCTTGGTGAATCTGTCAGAATACCTGCCCGTTTGCATAAAGAGCTCTTTGGAACGAGACTTTTAATTGCATTAGGACCAGCTTTGTCTTCTGGATTGTCTTTCATATTATTGCAAGGTATTTTTAATTTTCCTAACAGAGATTTTTCTTTGTCTCACCAGGCTAAGCTTTAATGAAGAAACGTCAAAGTTGCTAACAATTGCACAAAGAGAGACTGAAGACCTGTGCGACCAATGATGTGGTTGTCATGGAAACTATTTCTGTTTCTGTCACTCACTGGGTGTCTTTCAGGTAAAACCAAACAAAAACATGAAAACTCTGCTTATTGTTTCCAGACTGTTTCTGTCACTCACTGGGTGTCTTTCAGGTAAAACCAAACAAAAACAAGAAAACTCTGCTTATTGTTTCCAGATTTTTAACCAGAGACAGAAACAGGAAGCCGTAAAAGCATGCCAGAGAAAACCCACACCATCATTAAAACCATTTGTCTAAATCCTCAAATTGTAAGAATTTATAAAGAAGAGATTTACAAGTGCCTTTACATCTGCTTTTAATTTGTAGGTAAAACTGAATGACATTAAGAACAAAGGAAAGGTGGCGCAGCTACACATCTCATTTGAAAAGACAATGCTAACTTTATTATTAGAAGGGGGGGGGGGGAAATTATATGGGAAATGATTGATTAGCAAGGTGTTTTCCTAAACACTAACAGCTGCAGAATCACTTGATGATTCGGGGTCTGCGAAATTCTTACCATGTCCTGGTTTGCAAACTACTTACCAAGATGCTTTCTTCTTTCTTAATATCATGCATGTTTTATTGGCTATTCTGATTTTCGCCTGTGTACTAAGTGTATTTCTTTTCCAGTCTTTTTTTCCTGTGACTCTACCTTAGTTGGCATTATCTTTTCAAGTAATAAAATGAGCTAATCAATAATAATTTAGGCTACTCATATGAAAATCCTTGTAATTTGATAGTATATTGTCTCTAATTGATCTTTTTGCTGACCTATTTTCTTAATGTCACTGCTTATACTGTCTGTCAACAGTTTACTAAGCCACCTTTTCCTCAAATTCTTCCCAAACTTAGTGATTTTGTGACTCCAGGAGATGAAATGTTGTAAGTCAATTAAATAATATATGGTAACTTGTTATATTACTGTGATATTGGAGGTAGGAATGTAAAATGAGAGTCTAGGTATGGATATCGGTGTATGTGCATTTGATGCATATATAACATCACCTAATCTAGTCTGGTTTTCCTCATGTAGCTTGATAATCTTGTGTTTTCTGAGTCCATTTTTCAGGATCATAGGCACTTTGGGACAGAGAATGTTTTTCTTTTTGTCTTGTGTTGTTAGGCATGTTATCAGTGTTGGTAGCATTTGTACTTTGGTCATTCTAGGAGTAGTGTCATACGACTGTCATCTGTTATTGTAATTTTAATTTTCTTAAGTTGAAAAAATTTTATTACGGTTTCCAAGAGCTTTAATGCAAAACTCAGGAGCATTTTGGAAATTCAAATCTAGAATTGAAGAATTACATCTTCAATATCACAATCTTTATGATTAAAAAGTCAGCGTTTGGCAGCAGGTCTTATACAGTGAAATTAATGTACCTGAGCCTGCAATTGGCTTCACATAGCTGGAATTTCTTTACCATCTAAGTTTAAAAAAATGCATATAAGTGGTACAGTTTTCTCCAAACAGGACTATCTAACCCTACACCACACTATAACATGTTACAGAAGTTCTGTGATACGTTTCATATACTGGAAATTTCATTTACTAGAATTCTACATACAGGAATGACTTTCAGCTGTTGTATCTCAGTCATTTTTCAGATATGTCTGCTAAATCAAAATCTTGCAAAGGCTTGAGAGCATTAGCAGTGACCAATATTAACACAGTACTAAAATAAGAAGCTACTTTGGAATCTAAACTGGAAGTAAGTATGTATAGGAGTATTTCATTTAAATAATACTATTACTCTAAAAATTCTTGCCAGTCATTCAGCACAATGTTTAAATTAGCCTCTTTTGTGTTAATTTTTTACTTATACCTGGCAGTTTCTAAAGCATTCCTCTTCTCATATTTCATAGTTAGTCAACTAGATCTCTGACCTGCTGCTGTCTTGGTATGTGACTCTTTAGGATCCTCAAAGGATTATTCCGTATTACTGGAGTAGAATTAGAGTCCTATTAGAAACTGTTTTTAACTGCAGTACCTGTTTTCACGTGCTGTTGCATATAATGTGATAACGCATACATTTTCTGACATACATAGATAATTTTTACAATGATTGCATTAATAATAATCACTCATTAACAAATTTAATACTATAAGAGCTGAAATTAATCAAAGATAACAAAATTGGATTCAAAGTTATTTTAATTAGATTGCCAACATAACTAGTAATTTTCTGTCACCGTAGTCTTCATATTTGATTACATCATTCTGCATTTATAGCTGCTTTTATATTGCAACACTCACTAGAACATGTTTACTACTGCAAATAGTTTCTACAGCTGATGCAATTTGATATAGCCTGGTAAGTTAGATGCCTGAATGTACTGTTCTTAAAGATAGGGCAAGAGATATTGATGGTGCTGCAGTAAGATAAAGTTCATTCAATTCCTGTTGTTTTGTGCTATGTTAAAATTCAGTACTTATCTTTTAAATCATAAGATCATGGAATCATTCTTATCAGCAGCCAATGTTTGGAAGGGAGTACTACATTGTTTTATTGATTTTGCAGTGGTGAGGGAAATCATCCAAGAAGAAAATGGATGGCCTCTCTAGTTTGTGTCAACTCTATTTTTCTATTATTTTTATCTTAAAGCTGGCCCAAGTATTTGGGGTATTGCTTATGCATTAATGTATGTAAGTTTGCTTGAGCAATATGGAAAATGGTTTGTGGGTGGAGAAACTTTTTTAATGCCAGACTGAGGACTGAATTATTTCTCTTACTCAAGTTTAGTTATTTTAGCAGAAGTAAAAAGTAGTCTTGGGCTACAGATCACAGATACACTGATATTCTGAGAAAGTTTACGTTTATGAAACATTGAGAATTAATAGAATCAAAGGAGGTTTTAGGATTGATACTCAATGTGCTGCTTCTTTTCTAACAGCAGATGTCTTTCAAGCCAAATTGAGGTTGAAGAAGAACCGAGATGCCATTTTTGATCCATGGTCTGCCTCACTTCTGAGCCAACACTGATAAAAAGTACTTGTGATTTTTTTTTCTCCTATGAGGCTTTCCTCTAGGAAAAAAGTAGAGATTATCAAAGAATGACTGTTCAGAGGAGGTTCAGGGGAGCTTTCTGTAACTGAGTAGAGTAATATTTGAAGTGAGTTCAGAGGGGGCTGGCCTAAATTTGAATGAAGTTAATCAGAATTTAATTTGTTGTGGTAATGTTTAGCTCTACTGAGAGTTAAACAAAAAGTATATAATTATAAATTATATGTTCAGGGCATTTTAATTGCAATAGCAACAAATTACAAGCATACATTGACTTATCCTTTCAGTGGAAACCCACAGAATGATATAGGATGTGGCATCAAAAATTCTCTGTTCTGTCTGATAAGTTCATCTGCGTATTTGTCGTGTGTAGTCATGAGATGATGTTTCAGGCAGCACCGTGCTATTTGCAACAGGATTGGGGTGCATGTTCCAGGGGTGGGGACAGAGGATTTACTGGCCTGGATCTCCATGGTCATTTCACAGTCTGTTTTTATGTGTGTAGGAAAGACTGTCCTTTCTGGTTCACTGCAAAGCAGTGCAAAGCTAAGCAAAGAGCATCTTCTTTGGCTAGCGTTGCTAAGGTTTTCCTGCACTGATTCCTCAGAGAAGCTGGAATTGAATATACCTGAAAGGTGTTGTTTTAAAACAGCACTCCCTAACCTTGGAATAAGACAAACAGGAATGTCTCTTTGTGCTTCAGTAAGAGGAGAAATATTTTTTAAAGCAGAACAGAAATCACATCAGATTATCAGCCCAGGGTTAATGGAAAAAGTGAGACCTTGGTTTTTATCTGAATAAGTAAGACATTTGACAAAAGCTGTCTTGAGAGTAGGGCTCCCTGCCATTCTTTTTCATAATTATTGCTGTTCGTGACAAGATGCTTCAAAGTTTAAAGATATTCTAAAGATTACATAGTACAGTCAATGGCCTTTATAGAGTTCTGATTCTTTCTTAATCTAACATATATACCTTATGCCTTTTTGTTCCCCTGCCCATATATCTACCTTTTCTCCAATGTTACCTGCTGCCTGTTAATTGGATAAAAGAGAGACTCATTTTATCAGTAAGACTTTATAATTCACAGCAGCAATAAAACTGTGGGTATATCAAGAGCAGCAAGGCTTAGCAAGATGGAGGCAGTACCTCTGAGACCCAGTGGTCACTGCTCATAGAGCTCATGAGAAAACACATCTTTAAAACTCATCTGTATGTGCCAGTCTTTTATTTTAACATAAAACATTCTCACTGTCAAAGAAAGACTCCCTAAATAGTGAATTTTCCTCTGTATCCCTCAGTATGGTGCTCAAAATTAAAAACAGCATGACTTTTTCTGAGCAGTTGCTTGCTGGTATACAATATGAATGGAAGAGCATTAAAAAAAAGGCTCTTAAGAGAGCATATGTGGAACAAACAGTAGCGTCCTGTCTAGTGTTGACCTACAGCTGGCAGAGATCTGAGGTGCTTCCTGCCTTCTATTATGTCCATCCCTCTCCATCTGGCTACTTGGAGGCTTCTAGGAATTCTCTGTCAGTTGGACTTATTACCTTCCAAAATGCATTTCAAACCTGCTCAATATGTGACTTCCATAATTCCAGCAGCCACTGCCAGGATTAAAATTCATAGTCTAAGGTTCATCAACTCATTAACCAAACCATATAAAGTGCGCATAGCACTCAGAGTGCCAGGGCTATTTCTCTTCTTTATTCCTTTCCCTTTTAGACAATGTCTGTCCTATGTGAGAGTTGACAGTATGTGAAAGTTTACTTCTCTGCCAAATGAATGCTTAGTGAACGCATGAATAACCAGTGTTTATCACTGATAAGCCTATACAATTGCCCATCTTTTTTTTCCCCCCATTGATGACAGTATGGCAAATAGTGTGCAACCTTCTCGCCTTTGATAGCTGAGCATAAAAGAGAGGAGACAGAGCTACAGATAAATACTACCGCCAGGGGTTATTCACATTCTTAGTGTTCCATGTCTAAAGGAAAAGTCTAAACACACTTAAGCCTCCTACTAGCCATCCTGAAGTACTATTTGCAGATGATACAAAGCAAGAGGACAATTTGTTGCACTGCTGAAATTCAAGGTGGACTACTACCCACATGCTCATTCCTGGACTCAAGGCTCAACTGATCGGGGTGGGGGCAGGGGGCAAGAAAAAGCAGTTATCTGCTGAATGTTACATTTTGTATAATTCTTAATCCAAAAGAAGAATGAAAAGGCAAAAATTATTTACTCTTGCAAGAATCCTGAAGTGTGTCTAACATTAAGCAATCAATAAAGAAGAGCTAAAAACTGAAAAAAATTGTGGTCATGAACAGAGGCCCTTTCAGAATGCACGTAAGGAAAAATTCTTAAGAACAACCCTTCTGTTTATTTACATAGGCTTTTTTTTTGGTGGTGGTGGGGTCCTCTTTAAAAACAAATCCTGGAATAAAATATTTATGTTTTTATACCTAGTTGCTACGTGGTGAGTATCTCCAAGGATAGAGACTCCACAACCTCTCTGGGCAACCTGTTTCAGTTTTCAACCACCGCCAGAGTGAAAAAGTGTTTTTTTATGTTCAGATGAAACTTCCTGTGTTTCAGTTTATATCTATTGCCTCTCCTCTCAACGCGCACCACTGAGAAGATTCTGGCTCTGTCTTCTTACACCTTCCCATCAGATATTTATTAACATTGATAAGATCACAGAATGGTTGAGTTTGGAAGGGACCTTTAGAGATCATCTACATCCCCCCTCAGTCTTTTCTTCTCCAGACTGAACAGTCCCAGCTCTCTCAACATTGCTTCATATGAGTGATGCTCTAGCCCCTTGATTATCTTTGTGGCCCTTCACTGCACTAACTCCAGTAGGTCCATGCCAGAGTAGGCTCCCTTGTACTGAGGAACCCAGCACAGGACACAGCACCCCAGCACAGGACTCGGCACTCACCAGTGCTGAGCAGAGGGAAAATATCACCTCCCTTGACCTGCTGGCAACAGTTGCCTCATGCAGCCCAGGAGGCTATTGGCCTTCTTTGCCACAACAGTGCATTGGTGGCTTATGGTCAACTTCTTGTCCACCAGAACCCTCAGGCCCTTCTTTTCAAAGCTGCTTTCCAGCCAGTTGGCCCCCAGCCTGTCCTGGTGCATGGGGTTATTCCTCCTGAGCTTCAGGACTTGGCATTTCCCTTTGTTGAACTTCATGAGATTCCTGTCAGCCCATTTCTCCAGCCTGCTGAGGTCCCTCTGAATGGCAGCACAACTCTCTGGTGTATCATCCACAAACTTACTGAGGGTGCACTCTGTCCCTTCATCCAGGTCATTAGTGAAAAGGTTAAACAATATAGTCACAGTATCAACCCTTGGAAGACTCCACTAGTGACTGGCCTCTAACTGGACTTCATGGTACTGATAACCCCCTCTGAACCCAGCAGTTCAGTCAATTTTCAATCCACTTCACTGTCTACTTAGCTAATCCATATATCATCAGTCTGTCTGTGAGGAAGTTATGGGAAACACTGTCAAAAGCCTTTCTAAAGGGGAGCTAAACAACATCGACTGTTCTCCCCTCATCTACCAAGCCATCTCATTGCAGAAGGCTATCAGACTGGTTAAGTGTGATTTCCCCTTTGTAAATCCTTGCTGACTGCTTCTGATCACCTTACTGTCTTAACTTGTCTGGAAATAGCATCCAGGATTAGTTGCTCCATCACCTTCATGGGGGTCAAGGTAAGACTGACTGGCCTGTAGTTCCCTGGATCCTCCTTCTTGCCCTTCCTGAACGATTTAACCATCATTTGTGGTGAAGCATGCCCAAAATCTATAGAATTAATATGCCCTAGTATATGTACCAATGTACAGTCAGGAACATTCGGTTTTGCTTGATCTTTTTTTTTTTTTTTTTCTTAGAGATTTCAGGCTGCTAGTTTACTTTCACAGGCTAATAGGAAGATAATGGCCTAGTAGGAAAATCATATTAAAGCTTTAAAAGCATCTTTTAATAATACTGCTAGGGCAGAGAATTCTAGTTTTAAGAAGCCATCACAGGAACCTCATGTTTTCATGCAGAACCTCACATCACACAGAACTTCAGAGCTCGACCATGAAGGCCGAGATTGATCTCATTTAACTTAAATGTTTAAACTGACATGCCTAAGTTAGAGAAAAATTGCTTTCCTTCCCAGTATAGTTAATGGACAGAGATAGACACTTCTGAAAGATAACTAACCCCTCTGAATCTGAATTGCTTTCTGGAATTCTTCACTAAATTTAAAAATGGCTTAATTTCTGATATTAAATATATGACATTAAATCCCTTTCAAGCTTTTCGGTGATTTGAGAACATCATAGAGAGCAAGTATCTCTCTCAACAGATACTAAATACATCTAGCAATGTCAGATCTGGAAACAAACAAACAAATCTTTGTCCTAAAGTAGCATAATTCAACACTGTAACTCCACCACTCTCTAAAAAATAACAAAGGTTTTGACTGAGGAGATAAGAAGAGTTCTGAGTGTTAGGTCAGTGACAAGTGCTCAGACTGTGGGTAGACTGTGAACACTACTTCATCAGGTCTTCCCCTCATCCTGGCCATGAGATGGCTAAGCATAACCAGGAACATGTTAGAGAAAAGCTCTTAGAACAGACAGCTGCTGTAGGCTGCCAGGAAACCATATCTGACCCCCAGTCAGCTACCTTCCTGGCTCTGAGTAGTCTTTAGAAAAAACAGCATGCGGTGAATTACATTACTTGCTCATGAACACATTCAGAAACTTTATCCTTACACCAGCGCCTCCACCTTGGTATCATATGAGGAAAAGCAGTATGTGTCTGTGTCCCTTCACTAAAAAAAGGCTCATACAGTTAGTTTATAGAGCACTATGGTCACCAGGACAGTCAGTGTGTCCCATTTGATAAACGTTCCATTTTTTTACCCCAAAGTAGTGTTAAAATTTTTAGCCACTCTAAACAATCTCATAGAGCTTTTCCATAGCATAAGGTCATAGTGTTTGTGTAGAGACAGACTTAGCATAGTAACTAGAAGCAACCGCTGAACTTATCTCTCAGCAGCAGTGGAAAATGCTTATCTTCAGCCAGAACAGCACTGGGGGAGACAGCATTTTAGCTCCATCCAGCACAGTCAAAGATGGGATGCTGACTAAAGGCAGCACTAAGGAACCACTGGTTTAGTTCATAGAGTGTCTCAACTACCGCCTTCCAGCAGGATGTTAAAAGTAGTTCCTTAATATTTTCCCCAGATACTGCATGTCTCACTTTTCTAACTACTGCAATGGATGACCAAGAAGTCCTCATCCACAGAAATCAGTACTGCTTTTATTCATAGTGTTGGGTACTAAGCAGTTATCTAAACATACTGCCACAGTGATAAGATTTTTGTAGGAATATTTGTAATAGGTTCAAGAGTAATTCATTCTATGAAGTGATTATAATTTTCCCAAAGTGTAATCTTCCCAAAGCTTCTAGATGACCAGTTCTCATGATTGCAAATAATAAAAGCAATAACACTGGTCTCAACAAGCAGCTGAGCCTGTTTTGCCTTTCTTCTAGTGCCAGACAAGGAATGTGCACATAATGCAGAACACTTTGCAGTTTCAGTTCAGCATTAACAATACAATGAATACAAAATAAAATAAGTCATTAACTTCATTTCAAAAAGCCATTAGAGGCTAGAACAATGTTTCTTAAGCATTGGCTTGGCCTTTCCTAATAGGAATGCAATAAAAAGGCAGTGAAACCTTTGAAATGATGACAAATTCAGCCTTGAAATTAGATACAGTTTCCTAGTAATGAGGTTAAAACAATATTGGAACAGCTCTACTAGGAGGGCTGGTGGATATGACATCACTTCAAGTCTGACGGCAAAATTAAATATCTTTAAAAATTAAATGTTTTATAAGGTTTCTAATAATGCTGACTAATTTTGCATGGTATTAATCCCTATTTGTTGTTATTATTTTTATTTCTTTCTGGCTTTTTGAGAATGCAGGAAGCTTTGTATTGCTCTCTACCACAGGGCTGGTGAGAAGTTTCTCAATGTGGTATCAAGTCAGGTTAGACGTGATTATGATACTTTCTGTCTGTGATGCAACCGGAAGAGCAAGATGGAAGAACACGCAAATTATCAGTTCATGTCCAGCTCTTATCTCAAGCAATAACAGTTTATGCTTTTTACTGTAAGAAATACCAAGTTCAAACCTCTTCATAGAGACTGAGTTTACAGGTTGCCTCCTAACCATGAAAATACAACATGGCAATATGAAAAACCTTCTTTCATTTACTCTCTGATGATTTTCTCCCTAAGCAACTGAGAAAAGTACTACATTATATGCCAAGGTCTTGGAAAAGAGAATCTCTAAGGGTTTTTTTAATGTATTTATTTCTTGCTGCTTGATTCCACCAACATTAGGATAGTAAGCATATTATTGGAAAAGTTCCCTGTGTCCCTAAGACTTCAAGACTTATTACTTTTCTTTGTTTAAACTTTCCAGTGGGGACACTTCAGGTGGTAAACTGCCAAGTATATATTGGGATGTCTTGACTTTTTCTTTGGTATGGTCCAATATATTTGGCCAAAATGGGAAAATGAACTGACAAGCCACAGGCCACATCATTTGAGGTTAATGAAAACTCCCTACTGCTTCAAAGGCAAAATGTTGTTCCTACTTACGTTATGTAGCAAATAGCACCACGAGAACTATATGGAAAATATCAAAATGTTATCACGCACTGAATGAAATTAGATAATAAAAGAAGCAGTCATTTAACATTTGGCAAAAATTTCAGCTGTTATCCTCAAGGAACATCTGTAAAACATCTTCAAAAATGATACAGAGGGCTAAACTCGTAGCTTTTCTCAATGTAAAGTCATGTACTTATTAAAGTTATAGACTTTTCATCATGATATAATTTTCCTCTCACAGCTTAAATCCACAACTTCTCTGTATATGATAATTATCTATGTTAGAGGAACTAGCGATCAAATAACTTCTTTTCTTGAAAATATTCTTCTCTGCTCCCTAGGTGCTAACTACAATTTTCTTTCAAATTCGTCTGAGTAATGGCAGGAAGTTAAACAGAGAACGATCTTACCCAACATGTACTTTGCTTGAAGTTTGCTGCCTATATCACACCTAAGGAAGGTTTCATTGCAATAAAAAGGCTTGTTTTGTGCTTTGGTTTGTTTGTTTGTTGACTGAGTAAAAGGTCTTACTTCCATCCACAAACACTGCTCCTTTTTGTAACCACCCGGTAAAAGTAGGCATGAACCCCTGTGTTGAGAACCTGGATTATATTTGCAAAAATTTCTAAACCATGTAGGAATTAAATTTTTGCTTTCTCCACATTGGAGAAAATCTGGTTGTTGTGGAAAGCTCGTATAGCAACATTTTCCCTCAAAAGTATCTTACCAGATACTGAATAAATATACTTTATAAACATGTGAACACATGAGCATAAGTAGCAATAAGTGAATCTCCTGCTGTTCCAAACTAAAAAATGCACTTGTCCACTCTACAGTTCTCTTTGTTCGAATTGCTGCTAGCAGTGTAGTGAAAGCAATTTCTTAACTGTAGTGTAACTAAACCTCTTTCCTGAACTGAAAGAAAATAAAGTGTGAAAAATAAATATCAGAAAGTATGAAATGTGCATATATTGTTCAGTGGTAACACTGCGGGAGGCAGAGTTTATTGAGCTCTGCACAACACCATGACTGGTAACTGTTCTGCTCAGTGGACTGTTTTGATAGGTAGCTTTTTTCCTATTAAGTGCAGTAGCATGAAAATGCCGATAATACTGACGAGCATACCCTGAGATGTTGGCTCTTATTCAGCATGGCTAGCTGTGCTAAGTACCAAGTCCACTTCCAGTAGTGGCTTTAGTTTACTTCACTGTACATATTAGCCTTAATATTGAGTATTCAGTTACTAAGTCTTTATCTGCTGTTATATTAAGTACTCCATCAGACCTGGCTTTGATTTTTTTTTTCCTTTCTGGTGTCAAGGGAGGTGCTGGATGCTCTGTTGTTGTGGTTCTCCCCCACCAACATCGTTACAG
The DNA here is from genome assembly GCF_036370855.1 of Dromaius novaehollandiae. Lineage (NCBI taxonomy): Eukaryota > Metazoa > Chordata > Aves > Casuariiformes > Dromaiidae > Dromaius > Dromaius novaehollandiae. The sequence goes on along the minus strand of NC_088098.1, from coordinate 205,152,282 downwards.
CCAGTATAACGCATGAGCTCAGCGGTTAAACGGTTCGTGTAAACTCGATGTCCACTGCGGTATGAGCCCTGTAACAAGTACACTGTGGCCTGTTCTTCTCGTGTTTGCTCTTAATATGGTGTGCAACTGTGAAAAGGAGCATTTTATTCACAGCACTATAGGTAGTGGCAATTTAGCTCAGTACAAAACTGTAGGTGGTTTGCTATGGCTCACCACACAGCCATTAACGGTTTCATTTTAGCTCAGCACAGAATTGCAAGAGATAGATAGTATTTAAACTCGCTGTAACACTGGGAATGATAGCACTCTCATCTTATCCAGGGAGACACTTAGAGACTGCCGTTCTGACTGAACGGGTGCTTTGAGCGAGTCAGGTAAGAAAAGCATATTTAATCTCGTTGTTTGCAAGAAGACTTAGCATCATTGAAATTTAGCATTGATTTTTAAAGAGATTAAAAAAGAACGATGGATCAGCAGGCTCCTGAAGAGAAAGACAACTGTGTTCACACCTCCTAGCATTAGCACCAGCGTAAACTGAGCAGTTCTAAATCACTCTCTGCTTTTCTCTATGGGCTGTGGAAGCTGGTCTTAAGGGAGTTGCTTAACCTAGGTGACTAAAGCAAGTGGTGTGAATACTCTTCCCCAACCCTCCAACTGCTCACGTGGCACTGACCTGTTCAAAAAGTGAAAAATGGAACACCTCCCACAGGATTTGAGGATGCAAAATATACAACAGTAAAAAGAGGAATGACAATATGATGAAGCAATAGGGTGAGGAAATGAACCTCTTTTGCCCCATGGCTAATTTTTGCCTAGCTATTATAAAATGAGGAGTGTGATTATCTGTTCTGACTTTATTTATGTCACATATAGGCAGAGGGGGAGAAGTGAAATGGTTACATATCTTTTTAATAATCTGCAGTATCCAAGAGTAAGCCAATCCTGATAGTATGTATGAGTACTGTGATTTGGTGGCCTTACTTATCTGGACCTAAAGGAAACATCAACTTCCTGTAGAACTTACATTTTTGCCTTCAGGTAGTTTCTGTACTGTATAAGCATAATTAAAATTAGTCTAACATAATTAATAGTTCAAAGTAGAATATTTTGTTGCGTTCTTCCCTGCATTTTTGTTGTTTAGTGATCATTCCAGATAGAGTATCAAGAATTTATAGATTTTGTGATTTCCATTTGCCAGACAGCTCTTAACAATTTTTAATAAGTAATCTGCTGTTTTGGATTTATCACCTTAATCTGTTTCATGCTCATAATAAAGGTTAAAGAAAAGATAATTATTCAAAGAGTGTGAGAATTAAGCTAAACTGTGGATTATAGAAATGATCATTTTCGTGATGATTTGACAAATTCCTTCTTTTAAGTGAAAGCTTAGAAAACTGTGCAAAAATTAAATAATACTGATATTAAAAGGGAAAGCGGGCATAGTGAATAAAAAGTTATGTTTTCATAACTGTTTTTTTTTCCTTTTGTCTCTGTAATGGAGACCTGTGACACTTAAAAGTCAAAAAGACAAATTTCTAGTATCTGAATAATACACTGGTAATACTAAACAATGGTTGTAATTATCTTTCACAAACTGAAAGACCTTTCTCAATTAACAGTGCTGTTATTCAATAAGTTATTGACATGCATATTGGCATGTTGCAGGATTTCAGAAAATATTTGATTTCACTCTAATTTGTGACTTGCAGAAATACCCAGCAAACCACTGTGGATGGAGTATAATGTATACTCCTTAGTTTGACATTTCTATTCCAAAGTATCAAAGATTTTAAAACTTGGCCAGTGAAATCAGTTTTAAAATGATAATCCAGGAAGTTTAGGTTTAAGAGAATGATGAAGATCACATGCCTCACTCTTGAAAAGTGGAACTTTATGGCAAGTTTTATACTGAAGAAAAGCAATGGGAAAATTCTGAATGTGCAGAAATACTAGAAGTTAGCCAACTACTATTAATTATACATTAGCAAAATTTACCTCATGTAAAATAAGTATCTCGGAACCAACTTTCTTGGCCATTAATAGTCCTAATACATTTTTTTCTTGGTTAGTTCCTTCTGGTCTTTTTGTAATTCAAACCTTCACTTGCAGAAGTTTTTTGAAGCTTTGGGGGAAGACCTCAGGTATTACTGTCTGAAAGACAGATTCATTTTTATCATGCATGAGCTCTGATATTTAGATATACAAGAACATCGTATTAGGATTACAATTATGTTGTATGTTATGTTGTAGGTTACACCACTCATTCTCGGACAACCTTAAAAAATACATGAATTAATCCTTCCATTCTACTGAGCGCTAATATTCCAGCATCAGCTGGAATATTGACTGAACCCTGGCACCACACTCGAATACATTTGTGGAGCAACTGGCGCATGTAAGGGAAAATAATAGCAAATGTAATTTCCAAGGGGGGGGGGGAAGAAGAAAAAATGAGTTAAAATAATTTAATAAAGAGCACAAGATACAACCTGTGATTATGTAAAATACAACAACAAGTAGTAATGGGCTCAAATCATGAATACATTAGTGCTCCCAAATAGGGAGGTCTACAGTGAAATGATAAGAAAGACACAATGCCAGATCTTTCTTTAAGTGACTTTTATCATTGATTTGGGCACTGCTTGTCTCATTGGGTGAAACGAGGTCTAGTGAGAGACGTAATAAGCCTAACAGTTGATTTAGTTTGTCTAACATTTGCTATAGTCTGTCTATGTTTGGTTACTTTGTCTAACAGGAAACAGCTAAGGACAAAAGAATAAGATCTAAAAGCTGATCAGTTCCTACCTCTAGAACGCTAATGCATTATTAAGTTTTAAGGCTGTGTTTTTGTTAAAGCTTTAATAAATATTTAATGAGATCTTTAAAGATGTTAAAATGAATTACAAATACTTGGTTTGGCAAGATATCCTATTGAATTTCAGAATTTCTGTTAGAGCACACCAAAGACTGAAAAAGGCACTACTGGAGAAAAAAAGAAATCTGCTTTCAAAATACCTTTTAGTCTTCTGTCTTCTTCTCATCATAGTCTTACATAATTTCTATAACTTTTTCTGTGGTATGTGGTAGTTAAGGCTATAGACTGGTGTGTCTCCCGGCTTGCACAGTGGGCAGCATGTGTTGTAGTGCAGTCTGCCTGTGTAATGGATATGCAAGGCTACCTTTTCTCAGAACATTTTTAAGCTTTGTGGAGTTCTGCTACATCTATCGCAACTTCAGTTCTCCAGAGACTGAAGGCAGTCCACAGAGATTTATATGGTATTTAATCACAGGAAATAATACTAGCATTTTTGTAGCATTTTGCATCCTGTGCACCACTCAAGTATTACAAGTGCTTTGTTTTGAGAAAAATCTTCTTCAGTGATAACTGAGGATAAATTCCTTAAAAATTGAAAAAAAAAACCTAAGAAAAACTAAAAGTCAAGAATCTGAATGAAAATGTAGCCTTTCCATAATTTAACTGTGTGAGATGTATGAAAAAAGTATTCATTCAGCTCAATAGTATTTCTGAGCAACCCAAAAGGTCTCTTGTATTTTCAGGTTTCATCTGGTCAACTGTTGTTATATTTGATACTAAGGTTTTAGAATACTTATGATAATCAAGAATTTATATAATGCACAAAAAAACAATGATTAAATAAATTAAAATATTTTATGAAGACTCAAGAAAACTGTAATTAGAAACATTTCTAATTTTCTTAGAAA